>NW_026900692.1:0-185402 GCF_033783945.1 Neopsephotus bourkii
CAGCACTGATGCCAGTCCGTATGCTATGACAGTAGTCAAGAGCACTTAACAGTTGGATGAGAGATCTTCTGTGGACCCTAAGCACATGCAAAAAGATTCTGATCACTCTGAACTGCAGTTAAAAGGTGACAATAGGGTCTGTTGGAGGAAGGCATGACCAATGACAAATCAGAACTGGGATGATTTCATGGAAGCTTTTATCTGACAACTAGAAATCTAAACCAAATTTCATGCCTTTTAATACAACCTACAAGTGCTGGTGCAGACTGAACTGGAATCAGCCCCACAAACATCTACGGGATCAGTCAAAGGAGTCTTCCCACAGTGAGAAACACAGGGATGGTCTGAACTCTTTTCATAGAGAGGTAACTAATAATTATACTGAGGAAAACACCAAACCAAACCAAAAAGAAAAACACACCACCAAACTCATCTAGTTCAAATACCATTTATCCTTTAAGTAACATGCAGCAAGGAAGGTAGGTCAAGAACCAAGACTGGAAAATATACTGTGCCTATATGTGAATTTCACCAAAGAAAGGACAGGAAAGTATCTAACCAAAACACTAATATATACATTACATACGTAAAATTTTGTTTATGAATAAAATTATATCCAAAGTATCAAGTGACAAGTTGCCTTCAACAAGGAGCTTCAAGACTTCTTCAGCGAATGAAGAAAGGATTACCTGAGGACTTGTGTTCCAATTCACTGGTATTATAAACTCATATTTATGACCACGTTAGTAAGGTTATGACTGATTGCAGCAAGAATCAGAAAAACATCACCACAACAGGTTTGGTTGTGTGTTGTATTAACTTCAGTTTAGACTGGAATGTGAGTATTTTTTCTAACCAGAGGTAGAAAAAAAACTAAAGATCTTGTCCAATAATAATCTTTTACCAATAATATAATAATCTTTTACTTATGGCACTGTAAAGCACTCATTAATCCCTCACCTTCATTATTTATGATGCTGTACTACAATGTATCAGATCTACATTCAGTTTTGTAAAGAAAATGCAACAAAGAATTAACCTGATGAGCTCAAACCTATTCTTGCATAAGTACATCTTGAGCATGAGTCTGAAAGTCTTTCACAAAACTGTATCTACACAATAAACTCCATCAGAGAGGCAATCTAAATTGACCGCTCTTCTTCCATCAGGCTCAAGTTACAAATAACAAAAGGTCCAGTTCTTGAGCCATCTCAACACTGTGACAATTATAGCGAACTAATGGATCTGCTCAGTTCTCTACTGAATTAGGATCTGCAGTGGGTAAGGGTTATTTTAGAGATGAGGTATTCTTTTTCAAAATAATCTCTTCTCACAAAAGCAGAATATGATCAGTGATTGTTAATTCTTACTTCATAGGAAATTGATTATAGGTACTTTTCCCTCACATTACTGTATTTTGAAATTTCATTTTGACTTACTCAGACTTCTTTTCACAAGTCTTAGAGGACTCTTCTATTTTTTTCTCCAGTTCCAAAACAAGTTCCTCTTTGCTCAAAAGGTTTTGCTGTGTCTGAATCAGTTCTTCTATTACAGTTTTTAACCTGTAAGACACAGATTTCAGAAACCCACATTATTAATATGGAAACTGTATATATTTGGGAACATTATATTTTCTTCCTTAAGATGTAAAAGAGCATTACTCTTTACATTACCTTACTCAGTGCCTGGTAATCCTCTTCTGTGGATGGATGTTTATATTATGTTATTAACTCAAATTATTACAGACCCCATACTAATTTCTGTACACATACAAGCTTACAGAATGATCTGCTGCCTGCAGGCTCTCCTGAAGAAAATTTCTTCCAGAGAATGTGTTATGAGTTCTGTGAATTAATACCTTCCTAATATATTGCTAATTTATGAGACATTTTATGAAAGATGAAACCCTTCCGAATACTCAGGCAAATGTTAAGTACACTGAATCAGCAGTTGGGCTGTACTTATCTCTACAAATAACAAAAAAAAAATAGAAATGGACGCCACCATAAGAGTGATTTGTATATTCTTCTCTACAGTTAACTTTTTTAAAGCCAATCAATCTTTGGTAAGAGTTAATTCAAAAGAAAGATTACATTTGTACAAGAAGGTATCAGTATTTGCTCAATACTAAAAGATAAGGGGTTATTGCACATTACAACCATTGCAATTACGCTGGCAAACATTCCAAGAATAAAAATTCCAATACATGTGGGCTTTTTCCAGAAGGAAACAGGAGACCTGGACATGGAGAAGGCTGAGGCACTCAATGGCTTTTTTGCCTCAGTCTTCACTGGCAAGAGCTCCAGCCACACTGCCCCAGTAACAGAAGGCAACTGGGGAGAGCCCATGGTAGCAGAAGATCAGGTTTAAAACCAACTAAGGAACCTGAAGGTTCACAAGTCCATGGCACCCGATGAGACGCATCCAGAGGTCCTGAGAAAACTGGCAGATTTGCTTACCAAGCCATTATCTATTGTATTTGAGAAGTTGTGGCAGTCTGCTGAAGATCCTCCTGACTGGAAAAAAGGGAAATATAAACCCCATTTTTAAAAAAGGAAAAAAAGGAAGACCTGGGTAACTACAGGCTGATGAGTCTCACCTTGGTGCCCAGGAATATCATGGAGGAGATCCTCCTGGAAACTACGCTAAGGCACATGGGCAGTAAGGGGGTGATTCATGACAGCCATCATGACTTCACTATGGGCAAATTTTGCCTGTCAAATTTGGTTCCCTTCTATGATGGGGTTATGGCATTGGCAGATAAAGGAGGAGCAACGGATGTCATCTACATGGACATGAGCAAGGCATTTGACACTGTCTTGCATAGGATCCTTGCCTGTAAATTGGAGAGGCATGGATTTGATGGATGGACTACTCAGTGGATAAGGAATCAGCTAGATGGTCAAACTCAAAGAGTTGTGGTCAATGGCTCAATGTCCAAGTGGAGATCAGTAATGAGTGGTGGTCCTCAAAGGTCGGTATTGGGACTGGTGATGTTCACCATCTTTGTCAGTGACGTGGACAGCAGGATTGATACAACTTCAGCAAGTTTGCCAAAACTAAGCTGCGTGGTGCAGCTGACACACTGGAGGGAAGGGATGCCATGCAGAGGATCTCTGACAGGCTTGAGATGTGGGCAAGTGCAAACCTCATGGTTCAACAAGGCCAGGCACAAAGTCCTGCATCTGGGTCAGGGCAATCCCAAGCACAAAAACAGGCTGGGTGGAGAATGGAATGACAGCAGCCCTGAGGAGAAGGACTTGGGTGGGTTGGCTGGTAAGAAGCTCAGCATGAGCCAGCAATGTGTGCTCGCAGCCCAGAAACTACCTGTGTCCTGGGCGGGCTGCATCAAAAGGAGTGTGCCCAGCAGGTCAAGGGAGGGGATTCTTCCTCTCTGCTCCTGTGAAACCCCACCTGTAGTCCTGCATTCAGTTCTGGGGTCCCCTAAGCAGATGTGGACCTGCTTGAGCAAGTCCAGAGAAAGGCCATGAAGATGACCAGAGGAGCACCTTTCCTACGAAGACATGCTGAGGGAGTTGGCCTTATTCAGCCTGAAGAAGAGAAGGCTCTGGGGAGGCCTTAAAGCAGCTACCAGTACCTGAAGGGGGTCTACAAGAAATCTGGAGAGGGACTTTTTACAAGGGGCTGTAGTGATAGGACCTGTGGGAATGGCTTTAAACTGACAGAGGGGAGATTTAGATTAGAAGACATTAGGAAGAAATTCTTCACTATGCAGGTGGTGAAATACCAGCAGAGGTTGCCCAGAGAAGCTGTGGCTGCCCCATCCCTGGCAGTGTTCAAGGCCAGACTGGACGGGGCTTGAAGCAACCTGGTCTGGTGAAAGGTGTTGCTGCCTGTGGCAGGGGTTTAGAACTGGATGATGTTTAAAGTCCCTTTGCATTCTAAGATCTATGATAACCAAAAAGTCAACAAATGTACACAACATTTGCACTCCAAATAATGCAGAAAAAACATGTACAACTTATTTCCTTCACAGCATTCACTTACCTTTTACTGCCCTAATCTTCTGCCCCTGTATTTTGAAGTCAAATTTAAATTTAAAAAAATCTTGAAATAAAGAGTTGAACAAAGGTAAAATACACATAGTACTTGCCACTGCACAAATTTATTGCCCAAAAATCGTTCCAGACTGGAGAGCGGCAAAGAAGGTCAACTAAGGGTAATATACATGGACTCTAGATATCTAGGAGCCATGTTTTACATCCATATATACCAAACTGAATGATTTGATTCTAAGTGCTGATTTAGTTTTCTTTCTTCTTGATATATTTTATTCAATGTTGATTATATATATTCTTTATTCAGAGAGTTTTGCATCTCACCTTGGAAGACTTAAATTACTCCAAAAAAGCCATACAGTGAAAGATAAGTTTATTTACTGTACCAACAAGCTTCTGCATGTGTTAATTTTGAAGTGAGTGGAATACTTAAAACATTTTTCTCAAATATCGCCACAGCTCTTCTTTTAATAAACATTTTTTTTATTTTAGGCTATAAAATTTTGTATGCTGAACTTCTAGAAATTACAGTTTTCTTACACTGGGTCACCAATTTAATATCCACAAGCTTTTTTCTTTTAATACCTTGCTAAAAACATAATTACCAATTTTGTAACTGCAGACACTGCTTTTTGATCAGATTTCTAATCAAAATTTTAATCAACATTGTATTGGCTTAATAATTGATTTACAGGAAGCTAATGATCAAACACCAATATTCAAGAAATTAAAAACAAATTAGTAAGATCACTGGAAGATATGAGTATATACATGCAAAAACAACGTATTAAAATATTGCACCATTTCAAAAACATCAGATTTTATATTGCAGCATCAGACCGAAACAGAAAGCTCACATAGGTCTCCCTGAAACCTTTAAGATACTTTAAAATGTTTGTATTTAGAGAAAACAAAAGAAAGTAACCATACACACACTAAACTAACCTTTTTCATTGTTTTCAACCTCTTATTTTTTGTTTTAAGCAATAATTTTCATTCAAACTGGCAAGAACTGACATCCCTGCATCTGCCTTGTATTACCTTACTTGTAAGTTCCTTGTGGCTTCGTATTTGCCTCCTGGATAAAATAGTTTACAAAAGGGTTTTTATTGCTAACCAGCTAGTCACTATAATCCTTACTAGCCTTAACAGCCATGCAATCCCAAACTGTTAGGTTTCAATAGCATAAGAACATACAAAATAAGACAAAAAAAAACCAACAAACACCACAACAAAAAAAAAAAAACAAAAAAACCCTGAACAGACATCTTCAAACTAGGTTCTGGCTACCTGGAAAGCTGTCTTTCAGATTTTTTTAGTCATTAGCAATATTCTGCCACAAATATCAATAAAAATAAATGCTTGTGCTTACAGACTCCTATTCTGAAGATTTTTTACCTTCATTTGGATATTAATTCATATGCCCTCTTAACAGCATTTACTTAATCCTGATCAGCTCCTCTCAGCTTTTAATGCATTCACATTCAAAGCATAAAAACTGCCACTGTTCTACTTTTCAGAATGTCTCAATATTAGCCAGTGACAGTCATCAACATTTATCAGGAGACATCATACCTCTCTCATTACTTACATGTTAGGTAGTCAACATTGACTTTTAACTACCTCCTTCTCTCAAAACATTATCTGTAAATATAAACTTCCCTAAAAAATGTAAAAGGAAGCCAGTTTTCTCATCATGTTTCCTTAAAATTTTTATGAAAACCTTTAAACAGTAAAGTATGTAAAGCTGTCTCATGTTTTTCTTCACATAATCAATAAACCAACTGATGCAACCAAAAATTATTGATTACAAATCAGTATACATCTTCCTATCTATTGAAAGTCTGTAAATATCCAGTATGTGAACTGCATTTATTATATTTGGTAGATACTGAAGGTAGTTCTCTTCTGCAGAAACATGTCTATGGATAAAGAATGCAATACTGAGCTTACCTGCAAATTTCTAGTCACACACAGTGAGTTTATGAAAATATCCATGCATTTTTTGGCTGTAGTGGTTTAAAAGTAAGACTAGCAAATATATCTTAAAAAGTAGTTAAAAACATGTATGAGCAAAGGCAGTTACAGAGAACTAAGCACTTCTAAAAGGAAAGGCTCTGACCTGCACTAAAAAGCAATTAAAAAAAGGCCAAAGAGGATAAGAATAAACAAGCTTTACAGTGCCAGAAGCTAGTGGAGTTTTACAAAAATCTGTACTGCTCAGTATGTTCATAATAACCCAAATAAAAGGACAGTTTAAACAGTGACAAAGAATGCTGACAGTACTATGTTATTTGAGATAGGGGGAAGGGGCTGAAAACAAAGAATATGAAAGGATTATTCTGGATCTTAAAATACTCAGTTACTGGACTGTCATTTAGAAGATTCATTTCAATGCATACTGAAAAAGGTAAACATACAGAGGGGAAAAAACAATCCAAAGCTTTATTTATGTACTGAACAGCTTTCAGCTGACTGTTACCATTAAAAAATGAGATCTAGGCATTACAGCAGATTGTTCTATGAAAACACTGCCTCTTCTGACCACTGCAGTGGTCAGAAAATCAAAGAGAACAATTTCCTAGGGTTTGTTAAACACAAAGCAGAAGAAGAATACTGGAAACCTCAGTATGCCTCTCTCTAAACTATGCCTCTAGATTACTTATGCAGTTACGATCATTCATTTCAAAAATAATACAGTAACCTCAAAAGCATTCAAATAAAGATGACAATCTTGATAAAGGATACGAGTAAGTTTTGTGAAAGAACAAACTAAAGTTAAAGACTCCTCTAAAAAACAGATCACCAAGTAGGAGTATGACAGAAGTTTACTGTTCTCCTAGCCAAAAAGGAATAGAATGTTCCTGTTTTCTCCCAAAAACAAAGAGCTTAGGGGCCATAAAACAAAGCTAAGAAGTAGCAGGTTCATATATGATGACAGGAAGTTACTCTTCGGAATTCCTTGACCAAAAATTCTGTGGACAACAGATACTTGAACATACTGAAACTGACTGTACAAATTCACCAAATTAAAATACCTCTGAAGGGTATTACAAACTATCTCTAAGGCTTTTATAAACAAATACTACTTCTACTATATTTCTGACCTGAACATTATGGAAAGCTGAGAGGTCATTCTGAGGAACAAACACTGCGTATTCATCCTGTTCTTGTCACTTCCCGATTTTTCCCTGTGGCTAATGTCAGAGAGAAGAAAGTTGGGTAGGTCAGTCTGACCTAGCACAGTTAAAACTTTTTGCTCAGTCCTAAATCTATATCAGAAAGCAAACACCTCAAAGACACCAATACTTAAAAGAGCTATTTGATTCCCGTTTCAAAAATAGTCTCACACCATACAATTGCTCTCTCAAATTCACAAAAGAATTTAAAATGGGTGGATATAAGACTTCTAACAGGGCACCCTGGAAAATCGATTGAAAATGCATATATACAGGTAATTATGCAGACACACATTTATAAAAACAAATATAAACTTCATGAGAATCATTTACTAACGAAGCAGCATTTCATCTCTTTCACTTAGATGTGCTAATGTCTTATTTCTAAACAATGCAATACAGAAGGCAAGCCCAACAAGAAGGTATTTATCTTTTTGACCTACAGAAAAGACAATCTTTGAATAACTGTAATACTTTTATGAAAAGCAAGATTTAGTATACGTACTTTTCTTGTTACTGTGCTGAAATACATCTAGATGTACAACACTGGCACAGTTTAAGCAGGAATAATCTCAATTTAGTAATGAAGAAGAATATATTATACAGAGAAATATGTTTAAAGGGAAGGAAGAACTTCAGTTATCAAGGGATTCTTCTTCCCTTCCGAAAACAGATGAAGTGTCTTCAGGACTAAGGAGGAGTTTAACAAAGGAGGCTGAGACTTCATATTAAAAATATAATTTCAATACCTATTAAGGAATATATTTATAGAAAGTAATAAGAATGCAAAGGTAAAAACGCAAGGATGATTCATGGTCTTGAATGGGAATTTATAATAAAGTCCAAAGATCCTGTCATGTTGAGAAAACATAGGGATATTAGAATGATCTGCAGAAGACACTGCAATGTATTTACATGTGAAATACATCACTGCTATTAGGACTCCCTATGATTTTGGTCTTCAGAAATACCTACAAGAAACATGGATCATAGATTGATTAAGCTGATGAAATTTTTTAAAAAACTTTAAAAAAAACCCTCAACACAGCATTGATTATTAATTGAATTTTTTCCTTTAGAAAGCATAACTGAGGCAACTAAGTCAAACACGGCTTGAAATACTGTATAGACAACAAAAACATCATCAACAAAATTCTGAATTTTCCATTTTAAATCACTATCATTAATGTAAAAATAAATATACAATTAATAGTCGCAATCTCAGAAGTTACTGTGTTAGACCATTTTATGTTAAATGTTGTGGCTGACAGAAAACAATAGCCTCACAGCAGGAGATTTACTCCCCAGGGAACAAATAGTTAAAGGTGAAGTTAGTAAAAGTAATGAAAAGATTTAACTAGACAATGCATTAACAGAATACACAGAGAGGTAACTTACCACTCCAAATAGCTGAAAGCTCCATGAAATGCAATACAACAGCTACACCTGTGTTAGTAAGTTAATCTGTTTTAAAGGTTAAAATAATGAATGTCTTTTGGAAAACAAAAGCACTTAGAAAACAAGTAAAATACAGTCATGAAAATTTCAAACTGCACTCTGTGGTTCCATCAAAAGATTTCAGTATTTTTCCTAGAGTACTGAATGTGGAAACATACTTGGGAAGATGAATCAACATCAGCCAAAGGAGGACTCATGATGGGTTTGAGGCATTATATTAATTAACTGTCAAGGAGACAAACATATATTGAAAGTGCTACCAAGATGGGGGGGGGGGAGGTACAACTGGAGTAGAAAATTTTGTGCAGGGGAACAATAAAACCAGCATGGAAAAGGGTCTATAGCATGAAAATGTTATTTTTAAGAGACTAGACTTTAAAAATGAGCACACCATGTGATGATTAAAGTGAGACTAAATATAATGTGTAACAGCATTTCCAAAGGTTGAAAGGTTTGTAAAGACTTACGTGATTTGTAAACTTTCTGCTGTCAGATTATTCCACATGATCTCATTAGCCTGAAGGTTTTCATTTTCTTCTAGTAAAGATGTATCAAACTCTATTTCTTGCTCAACAACTTCTGATGACCTAATTTATTAAATAATTAGTTTCAGAAATAACATTACCTTTGAGTAGATCATAAACCAAATTGTTATGTGTTGAATTATTTTAATAACTAGAATTAAAATTACATATGAAATAAAAGGTAGTAGCTGGATACATATTATTTTTCCTTTGAATGAGAATTGCAGTCTTAAAATCATACCAGGTAATAAAATGACATACAATTCTTTGAATCAAGATCACATCATAATGAAGGTTCTCAAGAGGTATCAATATGAATGGCTCCAATCTTGGCTAGTCCTGCTATAAACCTGCACATGACAATTATGAATTCACACATGACAACGAAAAAGATAACTCATGAAGTCTTAGGACTATTTCAGCATATACTAACACAGAGTAACAGTTCAATATTGGTATAGAGTTTATTTTTACAGTAAAAATCTAATTATCTGTTTACTCTGTAATCCCAGGCACTGCTCAACCTGCATTAACTGCAGATGCACAGGGGTACCTAGAGTTCACTTTAAAGTAGGACAACAAGAGACATAAAGCAGAGAAAGCTTAGCCAAGAAGGCAAAGTGCATTCAAATAAACAGTGAATTAGCTTACACAGTCTGGACTGTCATGCATAGTCTGATGTCAGTACCTAAGTTATGGTTCTTCACATATAATAAAGGTAACTGAAATTCTGTTTTTTGTACTGCCAGCCAAGCTTTGGATAGTTAAAGTCGGGTACAAAACCTGACTTTCAGCCAGCTTTCTACACATGCAAGTAGAACAGTTTTCAAACTATAATAAAGCTTTACAAGTAAAAATGTAAAAGGAGACAAACAGATAGAAACTCAACTCATAAGCAGTGTTGCAGTTTAATGCAGGGTTTTCCCAAGAAGAAACATGAACACGCACAGCAAGGTGAAAATGTGTACCTGTGTGTATCTATGAAGTCATCATACTCAGAGTTAGGGTCTATCTGTTCAACCGAGGTCTGGATCTCTTTATGGACATTCACAATCTCTTCTGTTACAAGACTGGTGATCTGGCTATACTCATCCAGGATTCCTTTTCTAGAAAGGAAAAAAAATTCTAGTGTGTAACATGGCACTGAAGGTATAGATGCCATTGAAGACGCTTCAAACTTTCGATTTTCTGTTTCTATGAGCTCTTGCTACAACTGGCTAAAAAAAAAGGAAAAATAAGACGATATATTACTTAGAGAAATAACAGATCAATTGGGGCCTTTACAGATTGACTATGAGCCTCTAAGACCATGCTCGTACTGATTTCAGGGCATCTACACACACAGTAGCAAAAAACTGTAGAAATTACATGGAGAAGGTATCTATATAGCTCATTCATGACATTTTTCTTCACAAAGCACTTACCATGCTTGTTCTGTCCCACACTAAAGCTTTTCATAGTCTCTCAAAATAATTATATTCTGGCATAAGCCAAAACAAGTCACAAAATAGTGTGCATTTCCTTTAATACTAGTTTTCTTTAATGTTTAAACTATCTTCTTTCATATATTCATTTTATGATTTGTTATTCAGACAAAAAAAAGCATACATCACAAGTTAGTATATTTTTACAACAAAATCACACAAGAATTTCATGTAAAAAAAGTACAAGCTACCCAGCCTTGTCTTTACCTGCTTCCCAGTGTGGGGAAAAACAGGTGAATAAGGAACAGCAAAAGAATAGATGGTATTGTGCCACTACTCTTCATAGCATCCAGTGACATATTCTCAGAACACCCTCCTATTCTCTTTAATTTTCAGTTTCCCATAAACAAACCCTCATAATTGTTTCCTATCTCAGCTTTATCTTCAATAAACTTGCTAGGCTGCCAGGCCCTTAATCATGGTGAGACTTCATAAAATACAGATGACTACTGGCCAGCTCAGAGGAACATGCAGAGAAAAACAAACAAACAAACAATCAATCAATCAAACAAACAAACAAAAAAACAAACAATAGATTTTTCCTGGACCAGATGTCAAGTTACACAAACTCTGTAGAAAAAGTTATGTGGTCAGATTTTTTCAATACTTTTTCTGAGGAAGAAACAGACAAAAGAAGGCATTAAATCTTGCCTTGCCTATGAACAGCATGTGTGAAAAGGTTCCAGAAAATAGTTTAAAGAATATGATTACAAGATAGGCAAACAGCAACTACAGCAATGTCATCTCAAAGAGAAAGGAAATCTGTCAATTAAAAAAAAAAAAAATCATTAGCAATACTAATCTATACTTATTCAAGTTTACTGAACTAATTTATGATCAAATCAGGTTATTAAGAAAGTATGTTTCACACAGATGGCCACACCAGGCTCTACACCTGAAATCACCACCTCTTTCTGTACAACAAAGTTAGTAGAAAGGATTAATTTTCCTGTACATTCAGATCTCACAAAAATGTCTATGGAGTGACAATTTTTTTTTACAGGTTTTCATTCCAGACGAAGGTGAGTGGGTTAAATAGGTTCTTGTTCCATCATGAAATTCTTCAGTGAATTATTTCATAATTCTGAAAAATCACTTTAATTACAGCACAGCAATTCAACTGTAGCCTTTTGCTGTGATTTTACATACAAAATTAAGATGAAAAGGACTGTATAGAGGCTACTACAAAAGTGTATTTCATTTTGATATTTGCACCAGAATCAAAGGAATTAGTATGATACTGCAGACGGCTGTTAATGGCATCTGCATCATGTAAGCATGTAAAGCCTGAAATTCACAATTCTCCCTCACTTCCTGTGTGCTGAAGTCACAGACTTTAGAGAAGGTAAGAAATGAGTTAGAGTGCCTCATATCTAAATGACAAAAAAAGTAAGCTCCCTTTCTTTTAGGCTAAGTGATTTAAATAACACCCCAGAAAAAGAGCTCCAGCACAGACTCCCATACCAACTCACATTCTTCACAAAAGACAGACAGCATGGTGGTTCAAAACTAGAAAAGAGAGCTTAAAGTCCTCTTGAGATCATCAGCTTGCACATCTTCTGTAATGATGTTAAAAACTATCTATGATCTTTCAGGGAAAAGGTAACTGTATTTTTAAGGTTGAACTCCTTACAGTGAGATCAGGATTATATGATCCTGTTACTTCTCCAACACATATGATAAACCAAGCATCTGCCTGGCCCTCCTCCACAATGACTTGCAAGACAGCTGGCCAGTTTAAATCTAAATTGTTACTTAGGAGAACTTCGTAAAAATAAGACTACAGGAGATGCAACAAACTTGCCATAATATACCTGTACAGTATATATATAATACACCAGCTGAAGGACAAAGCATGAGCTCAGATATAAACACTACACTTAATCTGTAATATTTTAAGCTTTAATGACAAGACAGTGTCTTGGGACAATATTCAAGTAACCACCCAAAAATACAGTGTGCATTTGTCAACTGAAAGATAAAACATCTTTTTTTATTATCCCTTGCTATACAATTATACACAGATTATTATTTTCAAATAATAATAAAAATTAATTAGAATGCTACATATATAAAATTTCACAAGTATAAATATATAAGAATACATCTTACAGGGCTTTAATCATTTCTTCTTGCATCTTCTGTAGTGAATCAAGTAACAGAGGAAGTGTAGTGTCATAATACTGGTGCTGATGTAACTGTGCTCCTTTCAGTGCCAACACATACTGATTATGCAACATATGAAGCTTCATAGTGGCTTTCTCACACCGATCTTTTGCTTTCTCAGTCTCCTTTCCTAAGAGAAAATAAAAAAGAAGGATGCATGTGGTAACTTAGAGCATGTAAACTTGTAGATGACATAAATTTAGTGGATTTATGATAAGTTTGCACCTTTTTCTACAGTAGTCTTTTCAAGGTATTTCTCTGAAGAACATAAAATCTTACTGGTTTCAGATCACTAGCAAGACCAAATGTCTTGATTTTCTAGCTAAGAGACTAAGTAGAAAAAAGTTGATGTTTTGGTTTGGGATTTTTTTTTTTTTTTAACAGCAATGTGAGCATTCTTTACCTAGAAGTGTATGAAAATCACTATCTACATGGTATAAAAATAACTATGAAGAATAAAGAACAAAACTCATACACAAGAATCACAAAGATAATCTTATTTACCTCAAAGCAAATAAACATTTTTTAATGAAAAAAAGTAAGAGATGTCCAACCAGGTCAGATCCACGGTTCAGTAAAGCCCTGTCGCTTACTGCAAGCAAAAATTCTGTTCCTACATTTCATCCAAATAAAGCAGTGCGGTCTACGTATTAGTAGCTGAACTCTCACACTATTACTCCTGTCCAAAATGGGCAAGTTCTCTCCTATGATTTAACGTTTCTTTATCACTGTTGGCATCCTGGTTGGAGCTACAATCTCAGCTCTATACTGTTAAGAGATTAGAAGACTTGAAAACCATGCTGACAAGAACAGTTCGTAGCTGAGCCTAAGAGCTACAAGGTGCTTCAAGAGGTCACCTATTCAATTTTTTGCCACAGTACTTGTACAAGTATATGGCGTATGCTTTCATGATTTTCCTAAGATCTCCACTGACATCATTTTGCAACTTTCTAGTACCATTCAGGCCTAGTGAAGGTTTCTCCCCACCTCTCTGCCCCTTCACTCTCCAATGTAAATCTTCACTGCTTTAATTTAAACCCTTACTTACTTCATATGTGCCATGGGGATGAGAAATAGATTCTATACCCTCTACAATCCATCCTTTATATATTAGGCAACATACTCTTCTTCTGCCCAGTCTTCTCAACTTCATACTAACTGACTTACAGGTCTTCCCTTGTAAACCCTGTTGTCTTTTTTTAGTTGACTGGTTCACAATCTTACGCAAGTACAACTTCAGTCAAGGCTTAAAGTCGAAGAATAACTTTACATTCTTCATGCTTCTAGCTCATTGAAAAAAATAAAAAGTGTCTGTTTTGATTACCATAAGACATGGCATCAGTATTTTTGCTTTGGCATCTGATGCTGCCAAGTAACTCTATTTTTTTGAGACAGTCTTCTCAGTTTATTGAATTATTTTTAACTGTACAGCTGCCCTACAATGCGCTTTCACTCCCTTCAAAGCATACTGATGCCTGGGAACGTGATAAGCAAACTCTGAAAATAGGTAATGAAACACCGGCAGACCATCCAAACCTAATCTCAACAGACAACCAGCAATGTCACATAAGATACATTATTCTGCCAAGACCTCATTAACAACCATTCTCCAAGCAGCTTTATGAAAGTTTTGCACCTCTACTAGAGTATTTTCAACTTGGTCTGGCACTGCCCTTGTTATAAAAGGATATTTTTGGTCATCTGCAGACTAAGACAGATATACTGTAAGGTCTTTAAGAAAAATGAAAGACATGTGACATGGGAAATAACAGAAGGTGTCTGAAGAAGGCCTCCTGGGGAAGATGTCAAGTAGTAGTTACAGTGCAGGGACTAGATCAAAGAGGAGAGGACGATGCAGGTGGAAGTCACTGGATCTAGAAGCACTAAGCTTTCTTTGCCCTGGTCCAATCACTTGGGAGATACACTGGCCAGGGAAAAAAGAGGCAGAGAAGGCAGTATCAGAGTGAGAAATCCTGAATTATTTCTTGGCTTTTTTGTATGTTTGGCCACCTCTACTCAAGCACGTGACAGATTATAAAACCCAGAATTATCTTCGTAAGCCACAGTTTAAAATGTTAAAACGCACAACTTGTCCACATATGTCTTTAAAGTACACCCCTATCAGCTTATCAAAATCAGCATATGTCAAATTATACTGTGTACCATCAGTACAGGCTTCTGGCCTATGAACCACAACAAACAGCTTTTAACAGTTAAACTAAACTGAAAAGTTACCCTAAAGATCATCTCAACCACGTAAATAGAGACTTAGCAATACTACCTCTCTCAGAAACTTCATTAATGGCTAAACTATCCCATTTTCCCTCCTGCCTTGAGGACTAAATTGGTTTGATATACATTATTCCTCTAGCAGAACACCTCTACTAACTGCAAAATAAATCAAATTATCATATATACTCAACTTCTGAATACAACCTTTGGACCTATAGCTAATACAAGGAATGCAGCTACAGTATCATCTTCATATTGTAATTTGTCTTTTAAAGCAGCTAAAATGAAGTGAAGCAGAGTGCACAGTTGTTCTACATGTCAATTAGCACAGAAGAAAACATCCAATTTTCTCTATCTGTATAATGATTTCCTAAATAGGTCTAATTATAATTCCACTGCCATCAGTTGTTGACAAAACTGTTTAATGTTTATAGAAACTGACTGTGTATACAATATGTCACTCCATAAACAGTATTATGAAACTTGCAAAATTTAATTATGAAAGTTTGAGATCTGCAGAGGCTGGAATTCTTTTTAAAGCATTCTAGACAGTCAAGTATTTCAATTGCTAGTAGAAACTCTTTCAGATTTTACTACATACAGTATAACAGAACCATCCAGAAAAAAATGTTTTAGGGTATTTTCTATTAAAAAGGCAGATCTGCTATTGTAAAGTTCTTACTATTGTAAGTATTAGTCTCGTGTTGTTTATTATTCAGCCCAAATGGAAGAATAGGACAACCGAGGGAAAATTCAGCTCATAATAATCACATAATAAATAAGCAGTGTACAGTGCAAGTGCCTCAAATTACTTTCAGAAAGGAAATACTGCAAATGGAAAAAAAAAATTTTTGTTTTTACTAAAAAGACATAATTATACTGAAAAGGTCAGGTTTTTATCCCCTTACAATTTTTTCCAGCTGGTCAGAGGCTTATATTCCCTTATATGTTCCCTACATTTATTTAGCACTGATTTCAATAAAATGTAACACTTGTGAGGTCTTCAAATTTGCATTACAGAATTTAATGCTTTACTCAAACAGCAAAATTCAGAATCTGTGGAATACAGTGTAATGAGCTCACTAATTCACACAGGACAAAGATCTAGATCCTGAATACTACCTGTAGCACGACATTTAAAACTCATGTCAAGACTTAGAACAAGCTTAGCTATTCAGATTTCAAACCCTACTTCATATAGCACAGGTTCAACTAATGACTGAGGCTTACATCTACTGTTGTTTCTGCAAAAGAAAAATCCAGTTAAGCTGGTTTAGTCACAACCCTTCACTGCAAATATAACTAGTCAGCCTTTCAGCTCAGACAAAATCCTATATCAACGATAACCCATTCTATAAAAAGATTATATTTTTCCCTCTCCATGTTGCCTTGCAACAATGGTAAGGAAAAAATGGCTACGAAACCTCCTGGAAGCATCAGATATTAAGTTATTTGTTAAGTTTGCTTTGTTTTTATTTGATTTGTTTCTTTGGGACATTTGAGGATAGAAAAGTAGAAAACTAAAAGGAAATAATAAAAAATCAAATTGACACAAAAAGCTAAACACTTGTCAACATTTAAGTATGCCTGAAACTCTCTAATTTTTGCATGTTTAAGTGCTTGTTCATAAAAGATAATATATATCATCACCACAATTATGCGGGAGGCATAACTGAAATACTAAGTAGTTTGTGAAAACAACATAAATCTGTCAGATTTGGGCAAATTTTGGAATATCTATAATTAGAAATAATTTTTTATCCAATTTTCAAAAATGTCAGAAGAATTCTGTCTGTAACACTCTGTATTTCAAGACTTCCTTTTGCCTCCCACTCTTGGGAACTTAAATGATACCAATACGTATGACCTTCCGACATTCTGATGTGATGACGAAGTTCATTAAAGTGTCATGGAGTTCACTGTAAAAGCTTAGCTTACACCAAACAAATTAACTTTCTGGATTTACAGCTCCTAGCTCTGAAATGTGACTTTTGGCTTCAGTGTACAGTGAATGCTGTACATGGGAGTTGCATTCTTTCTGATTCTCCTCTCCGTCCCTCCAGCAGTAGGGGGAGGGCAAGAAGGGGGGGGGAGTGGGTGAACAAGCTGTCTGGCTAGGGTTAAACCACAACAATGCTGCAGCATGAACAAACATTAATGAACATAACATCCATCTGACAAAGGCAAATATAATTTTATTATACAAGTCCAGTTTTCTGACAATTAATTTAATTCCATTTCAATGAGGCACACCTGACATGACAATAAAGGGTTATACACTCCCAACAAAACCAGTGGGAAGCCTTAAACATGGGATGACTTTGAAAACAGAAAAGCAGCAGAATTACAAAACAAACAAAATGAAAATTAAAAGGGCAACCTGAAGATCTACACAAGTAACAGGGGGAAAGATGATCTTTATACCTGAATGAAACTATGACTAACATCCAAGAGAAACTTGGAGGAGTACATACATCAAGAATTCACGTAACTGCCTCTGTAGTTCAAGGTGTGGTGTGATAGGAAAGGATGGGAGAAAAAAAAAAAAAAAAGAAGCAGTGCCTTGTGTGGGGTCACCTCCAGCACCTGATGCCTACAAGGAACCACTGTGGAAAAATCCCCCCAGATCCTCTCTAGGAACTCAAAATGATAGGGTGCCACCCTGAAGTGCCTGTGTCACAGTATCACAGTATGTTAGAGATTGGAAGGGACCTCAAAAGATCATCTAGTCCAATCCCCCTGCCGGAGCAGGAACACCTACATAAGGTTACACAGGAACGTGTCCAGGTGGGTTTTGAATGTCTCCAGAGAAGGAGACTCCACAACCTCCCTGGGCAGCCTGTTCCAGTGTTCTGTCACCCCCACTGAGAACAAGTTTCTTCTCAAGTTTAAGTGGAACATCTTGTGTTCCAGTTTGTACCCATTGCCCCTTGTCCTATCATTGTTTGCCACTGAGAAGAGCCTGGCTCCATCCTTGTGACACTCCCCCTCTATATATTTATATACACTAATAAGGTCACCCCTCAATCTCCTCTTCTCCAAACTATACAGACCCAGCTCCCTCAGTCTTTCCTCATAAGGGAGATGCTCCACTCCCTTAATCATCTTAGTTGCCCTGCGCTAGACTCTCTCCAGCAGGTCCCTGTCCTTCTTAAACTGAGGGGCCCAGAACTGGACACAATATTCCAGATGAGGTCTCACCAGGGCAGAGTAGAGGGGAAGGAGGACCTCTCTCGACCTACTAACCACCCCCCTTCTAATACACCCCAGGATGCCATTGGCCTTCTTGGCCACAAGGGCACAGTCTCGGCTCATAGTCACCCTGTCGTCCACCAGGACCCCCAGGTCCCTCTCCCCTACACTGCTCTCTAACAGGTTGTTCCCTGAAAAATGGAGAGAATACTAGTGGGACCCCAGCATGATCATTCTCTTTAAGTGAATTTTGGTAAGAAGTAAAGCATTTCTTAAATTGAAGCAAATGCTTTTAAATACCTAGGTATGACAGAAAACAAGACTATACTTAGAGTGACATATCAAGCCAAGGTCATTATGTATATTCAGGGTAACTGATTCCCAATTGTGAAGAATGTGGTACACAATTTGCAGTGAATTCTTGAGAAAAATGTTTCCCCCTTTTTTCAGAGGCAACCCTCTAATTTCTCAATTTCTTCTATTATGCAATTCCTCATACTTCGTTCAGTTTTCCAAGCCTTCGTTACTGAATAGGAAAGACACAGCTTATAGAACTTAACTTTGTAATTGATTAATCTATATTACCCATTTAACTGATTTTGGGACCTTCATGACCCAAGTTATCTGCTTAAACTCAGTATTTCACACAATGGTAGGCATATCTTATACCACTGCTGATTATGAAAGTTATTTCCTCGTACAATACTTCTTACAAGAAAACCAACAGTGACACAACTTTCACCCAGTGACATGACTTAGTTTTTATGCAAACTGCATAAACATCCAACTAAACTAGGATGGCTCTCACTGTTCTGTCTCAGGATGCAAAGTCAGAAATTCTGAGTTGACCAGCCTTATCATCACTCTCCACATAAAGAGATGCAAATGCAGTCCTCTTAATTAACATGGGTTTCATAAGACCAAAATCACAAAGACACACAGAAAGAAGATTAAATCTTGGCTTTTAATCTCTTAAGGTCTTTTTTCCCTTTATGTCTTTTAAGAGGCTTACATGAATGGACTCTTTTTTCAAGAAATAAAATCACTCCCTCCTTCCTCCACTCAGCTTATTTCTAAGAAAAGAAATTTTTTTCAAATCTTATTTAACAAATTAATGACTGCAAGTAACAGTTTTCTAATGGAGAAAAAAAAAAAAACACTATTTGTATATACTTCCACATTCCAAATTCACAGAATAAATTCCAATGCAAAAATCAGTTCAATTAAGTTATCTGCTTAATGTTAAGATAAACAACATAGTATAAACACGAAAACTGAAGTGCAGTCTTTTGAACTCTTGTCAGATGTTTCAGCTAATAAGGACCACTAATAAATTATCTTGGAACTATGAGCGCTAATCTGTGAAGACTGAGGACAGAACATCCTGGGGCTGCATGTCCATATTGAGTTGGAACAATACACCCAAGCTGGTCTCCCACACTCCAAAAGAAGTCACCAAGATCTCTTGGCATTCCACAAGCTTTCCTGCTCTAGAACCTTTATTTTGCACATGAATAAACAATCCTCATCCTTGAAAGCACTGGTAGTGTCTATGAGTTGAAATACTTAAAATAGGCAGTTAATCTGAAATCCATCCAGCTTGCTAACGTCTGAGTATAAGACAGACCAGTCTGGACAGTGTTACTTGTTTTGTCTTAACAATAGGAAAGCTTTAGTCAAAAATAAACTAGAAGAACACCCACTAGGAGTTTCCTTGATCTCAGCAATAGCTGAAGGCAACACATGACACCAGGCAATGTAGTTTTTACAGGCATCTTGGGATGAATGCACCAGCCACCTAATAAAAGTAGTTTCTGGCCACTCAGCTAGCAAAAACAATAGTAGGACAATAATTTGATTTAATGGACACTTTTTCAACAGTTCCTTGGTTATCACAGATATAGCTTACTGTGTCATGCAACTTTAGTATGTAACAGAGAAGTCACATCAATTCTGAAGTATTAAATCACAGGAATTACAGGGATCAAAAAACACTCGTCCAGCAGATGCAATGTTGTATAATGTGCTAGGAATACTGTTAGTATTTCTAGTCTTCTCTAAATCACAATATTGTCGAAGAACACAAGCCAACCTAGTACAACATTTTTTTAAATAGTGATCTAGCAGCAAATAAATCAAATTATGAAATTAAATATTTAGAATCAGTATCTTTTTCCTTTACTCTTTACTTCAGATCCATTCTGTCCCACAATAATATGGTAACATAGTTTCTACATTCAAGTAGTAACTAACCAGTAACAAGAATATGATAAACAACTGTAATACATGTATTGAAATACAAACTGTAAGGAGATATCACACTTGATATGTATAACTGTTCTACAATTTCCATTTTGTGATCTTAACCCATTATTTATAAAAAAAATTTTTTAGAAGCTTTGTGATTTCTTTTTAGCCAAACAATGCCTTTGTTGATTGGCATAAATTTTGGTTTGATGTGTTTCGTTGCAGCAGCAACATTAACATGCCACAATTGTTACTGTGACATGTTAATACACCTTGTTATTGAACAGCCCTGGTGTGTCAGCATAGCACTGTAGGCTCCAAGTTGTACACAATCTGTCAGTGTTATTTTGGACCACTATTCTAAGAATTTTACACCAAATTTTTCTCAGCGTCACACATCCAAAAGATTTCTGAGGCTGTATATTTCACTATGGAAAAATCAGTAAGTTTTATCTATCGTTTGCTCCAAAGACCCAAACATGCCCTAATGCCCCAGTCTGGCAAATGAACATGCTGTGCATTCACAGTACTTTTGGGGTTTTAGAAAGCTTTGCAATCCAGAAAAGACTACAGAAATCAACCTATCCATAGCCCTAGTTGCTGAAGTATGTCTCATCAGAGAGGCACTGGACTAGTTCTTGCTAACTTTATTCCCTCTCGTTTTCTTTACCCATACATTTAAAAAAAAAAGGGGCAAAAAAACCTTATCAATCAAGTAACAACCAACCAAACTGCCTGACACGTGAGGTCTCCACCCCAAGAACAACCACACAGGCTGCACTCATGATTCCATGGTAGCAACAATACATGACTAAATGGAATAAGGGATAGAACAAGCAAGATAAACCAGTCAGCTCTGACTGAGGTGGCATGCAGCCACTGGTGGCCACAACAGGGCAGTGCAATCCAGCCTAAGGACTAAGGGGCAGACAAGGCTCATTGGTGCACACTCTGCAACACAGCACATCTCACCACTTCCCTGATGCCCAGGCAGAAGTGCTAGGGAGAATTAACCAGAACTCCTGAGCTAACACCTCAAACACTTTCATCTTCCTCTACATCTGGACAGCACAAAAACTTCCATAATGAAGCTTCTGCATTCTTCAGAAAGCAGTTCCCTCTTCCTCACTGCAAAACTACCAAAAAATAACCAGCAGCTTCCTTTCCACTGCCCTAACACAAATAAAAGCTGTAACTAACCAGTATCACATTCAGTGCTAGGCCCTTATTACTCTTTCCACAGGTCCTCTCAGTGTTTTCACCAACAACTGAAAACAATGCATAACCCTGCATTAGTGTTACAAACCAACACGTTGATTCAAAGTGACTGTCCTGTTGGCTGGTAGAAAGTGTAACTCATAAATTAAAAGTTTACCCAAGTACACTTTGTGACTGCAGAAAAAAAAACAACCCATAAAAACAGAAAATCACTTTCCAGTCTTTATAACTTTGCCAGGCTTTACCCTTTTTCAGTTAATAACCCCTACTGTGTGTGTTTAGCCCAGAACCTAGTATCACTTTTAACTCAACCTGAAAACTGGGAAAGTTATTTTCCCAAACTAGAGAACCACTTCTATCTCTTCCACTAGTAGCAATTTAGTCTCTCACTAGGAGATGGTTTTTCTATTCCAAAGAAAAACAAAAAAAAGTCAATAAATTTCAAAATCACTTACAAAACAGAAATTTCTAAGTCCTTTCTTTGTGTGCCTTGCATTCTTTTCATGTTGACCAGCTTGTAGAGCTACAGGTACACAAATTTACAGCTAATTCACCATGCACCCTGGGGAAAAGACAAAGTAGTATGTCCTAAGGAGTAGTTGTCCTATTTAGCTCCAGAAATGCAGGGTCACGCACTGTGATGGAGACTTGGTTTACCAAATGAACATGGTCTGTGGAGAACAGCATTTTTACAGAAGTGGCCCAAGACTGGTTCTTTTAACTCATTTCTTACATAGGCTGGGGTCCAAAGATTTTGAGGTTCTGTCTAATACAATGTTCCTGAGCATATTTCCAGCATTTGATTATGCCCTCCCAACTGCTCTGGTATGCACTGTTCCTTCCCTTGTTTTCAGTAATTCTTGAAATCCTGAAAAACCAAACCAGTTTGTATACTAACAAAAGCAGTGTTTCCTAATGGAACATAATTTGGATGACTACTTACCAAGCTAATGCCTGCAGTAATGAAGCATTACAATTTTAACTTCACAAACCAATTTGACAACTTCAGGGCTCAGAAACCCTATAAAAATTCTATGCCTTAAAAAAAATCTCAGTTCAGGTGACCTTCAGTCAATATGCAATTGTAGTAGTGCACCAACAACACAAGTATCTGTAAACAAGAATACCGGCTGGGGTGCAACAGAGGAGAGCCAA
This sequence comes from Neopsephotus bourkii, assembly GCF_033783945.1. NCBI lineage: Eukaryota > Metazoa > Chordata > Aves > Psittaciformes > Psittacidae > Neopsephotus > Neopsephotus bourkii. The sequence goes on from NW_026900692.1 coordinate 22,875, forward strand.
TTCTGCATTTTTGGGGGAAGAAAAATCTGCAACGTTTTTCTGGAGGTCAGTGTTTGTTAAAATAGTTTTACACTAAGATGTTAGGTAAAGTGAAATTAAGTATGAACTGTAATAAGACAAATACTAAATGGAAGCTTGAAAAAAGGTCAAGGAAAAGCACAGGAGAATTAAGTGTCTTACAAACAGCTACCTAAAGAAATATTAATTCAGTTAATCAGAGCCACATGAAAACATCACAGCTGCTGACAGCCAAAACATTCTTGGATTTCAATGGGAAAATCTGGTGCTTCAGGAATGGAGAATCATTAGAACCATAACAGGAAGACAGGATAAAAAAAAACATACAAAGATCACAGCACCCTATTAAATTTTACATGTTATTACAGTTTTCCATAATTATCATTTACATGTATGTTCCCATGTTAAGTAGTTAATTGGAGGTAAATCAAGTAACCAAATTAAAGTTATATGCAGCAAACAGCTAGGAAACGGGACAAAATTAACAACTTAGATTTTTAAGTGAATATGAACATCAGTAAAAGAAGAAAAAAAAACAAACAACAAAACCTGAAGCTAAAGAGTGCTGACTGTAACTCTCTTATCCCATGGTGTTTTGTCATTATATTCACATATCAGCTACTGCTCCAAATTTTAGAGAGATTTGAAAAGAAATAAATGTTCTCTCCACACTTACAGCTATTATATGGCACTGTGAATTATAATACAACAGAAAAAAGGACAGTAACTGTCATTTTTGGTAGTCATACAAAAACTTAAAGATGGAGCTAGGAATTCTATTTATACACTCTATCCAAATCATTTTCTCTAAACAAAGAAAAAAAAAATCTTAGAAAAGCACACAAGAACAATAATTAACAAGTTATTACAACACATTATGGAACACATCATAGAACAAAGGATCACATTTATCCCGTGATTAGCACATAAAACAATCCCTGCAATTTGGACACATCATTCCCCAAAAATCTTTAAACATCTAGGTATGCAAATAAATTCTTTTTTTTTTTGTGTAAGGTTGACAAGGTCAAATCCATTACACTGTAAAGAAATGATGCTGATTTCACTGCAGCAACCACAGTAGGTCAGGAGACACAAGTAGCCTGCAGCTACAGTGGGAATGAGACAGAACTGCAAACCACTTACCACTATTAAGAGTTCATTTCAGCAAATTCTCTTTCCAAATACATTGACTGAATAAATAACAGAAGAATTTAACAGGATTACCATTTACATAAAAAGAAGGGCTATCCTTTATTTTTTCTTTTTTTTTAAGAGTACCACCAAGTACACCTGACAACAATTAGCTTGTCTTAAGATACTAAATGAGCTTTTATATTGTAACTGAGTTGCTCAAGATAAAAAACATCACCCTGTTTCAATGGAAGAGTTTTAGCAAGTTTGAAGAAGGCACCAATAAATATACAAAATTAACATAAGTCAGTCATACCTTTCGCCACAGCTTCTTTATACTTTTCTTTGGCAGAATTTACTTCTTTTATTAGTTGTCTATAGCTAGATTTTAGTTTCTCTAGTTCTGTCTTTGTGACCTTTAAGAAAACGGAAATATAAGAAGTATTAAAAATACTTAATCACACCATATAAAAAAACCTCATAGCATTAGTTTAAGAGAATTAAGAAGATTTATTTTCCAAAATAAGGAAGTTAACACTTCCCAATGGCTTGAGATAATATTAATAGGATATTACACGGTGTAACAAAATCAAATTCAACAAATGCATGGAATGAAGTAAGAGGCCTGGAAACATAGATCTCCATCCACATCAGTGTAATGAAAAATATGTTTAAGAAATCCAGCTAATCTTAAACACTTCCATCGCAATGACAAGATTAAAAAAAAAACAAACACCAAAAAGATGCTTAATAAATCATACTAGATAAAAAATTTCTATGCATGGGAAGGAAAACCTTTAGCATCTTTTAAAAAAGTCAGAGTTTTTAGGTATTACGCTTCCTAAAAATGGCTTAGAAACTGCAACTGCAACCAATCTAGCTGTTTTAACACTTAAACCCTAAATAGAAAAAAAAAAGGGGGGGGAGGGGAAACAAACAAACAAAAACCCCAAAACAAATTCTTGTGAACCACTGCACAGAAGAACCTTCTTGCAGTGGAAGCAACACCACTGAACATGACATTTTTGATCAAAAAAATAAAATAAAGTTGTCTCTTCTATCCCCTACTTACATTCACTGTTCACAAATAATCACAAATCATGAACTTGCAAACAAAAGCTAGTAACAAACTGGCCACTACAATACCAAAAGGGTGGCATATATAGTAATGAAAAGTAAAAACTCTGACAAAAATACACTCAAGATGGGAAAAGAGGAACTTGGTGTAATGGAAGTACTTTCCACAATGAATGTGCAGAAAAGGAAGTCCGTTCTACAGAAAAACTGTTCTCTCACAGCTGGCGCAAAGAAAGCTGGAGTTCACAATTCTCCATTTTTTCATGAGGCAATGCCCAGATACCACTGCTTTTACCCTTAACGAAATTCTGCAAAGACCCTGTAAGCTGCTATCTACAGCTTCTATTTCTGTATCAACTGTGCAAAGACTTAACTTAAAGGCATAACTTCTCTACGCACAGATATCATATTCTCATCTGATAGTTCTGCACACTGTAAGTTATAATCACCATTGTTGCTATTACAGACAAGAAAAAAATTATGACAAACAAAAATTATTATAAAAACTCTATGAGAAACTGAGAAAAAGATGAAGTTAGGAAGTAATGGACACAAGACATAAATAACAAGCAACTGTTTCTCTTAGGAAAAACTGGAAAATAAAAGGCAGCCTTTGTAGCAATTACAAAACGTATTTTACTGATTCTCAGACTGTGTTCTTCCAACAGACAAATCCAAAACCAAGAGCACCTCCATCCCCAAATGACACTTAACTAAGTCAAGAATTATCTTAAGTCAAGGTTGTACATGCATTGTATGCACAGCTGCATATAAAATAAGGAAAATGTTCTTTACTGCGAGGGTGGTGAGACACTGGAACAGGTTGCCCAAGGCAGCTGTGAATGCTATATCCCTGGCAGTGTTCAAGGCCAGACTGCATGGAATCTTGGGTGACACGGTTTAGTGTGTGGTGTCTCTGCCCATGGCAGGGGGGTTGGAACTAGATGACCTTAAGGCCCTTTCCAACCCTAACTATTCTACAATTCTCTGATCTTAAACCCAGTTTTTATAGAAAAGCCCACCTAACTAGCACAGTCTTTTACTTTTTTTCCTCAAATTTCATGGGGGAAAAAAACAAAACAATATCTGAACAGGAATTGGAATAAATCTACAAGATATGAGTTCTGCATTTGTGTAAAAGCCGTGGTGGTCCACTGTCATTAAGAATTTTACCTAAAGATTCCTCAGTGAAGAGGTGTCTAAAAAAAGCAAAGGATGATACATATGCATTTCACCTAAAGTAAAACACTTTTTTTTTTGCCACTGTATCCTATAAATATAAGCTGCACAGACACTGACCTTCACAAGGTTTGGATAATGTCCTGGGAAGTAACAACTATATTGCTTCTGTGGGTAACAAAAGCAGAAGTAATACAGAGACTATGAGAAGTATTCTGAATTCCTGGGAACCATTCTTTAAGTGTTCCAGTTTGAACAAACAATGTCAGCTAACAATGCAAGAGCATATCATATCTAACCAGAATGCTATTCAAATGCTTCTTAGGAAAATCAGGAAGGGGAAAAAAACACCCAAACAACAATGCAAGCTTATTCATCAGGATGCAAAAAATATTTGCATGGCCATGCAGCCCATAATTAAAATCAATATGGTTTTTGAGTGCTCAATATATACTATATTTTTTTGAAAAGTCTTATTTTAAAAGACAGCTTTAGTAGAGTTTTTATGAGAAATTAACAGAAAAAAAAACATGTTTTGTGCAGTTTCTTTTAAGAGTATATCTGTACTTCCAACAGCCTTGTTTCATCTAGCTTCTCTTACATTTCTTTCTTTCTGATTCCATTTCCTAATTCTTTATGTATTTAATCTCTATTATTTCTAACATATACAATTTTATCTCTTCTTCCACCCTGAGTGTTTTCAGACATGCCAATCCGTAAGTGGCTGTGAGCGATTATTTGGCTTGGGAATTTTATCAGATAAGATAGTCAACTGACCATGCAAAAAAAGGATGTATTCCCCACTGTCAATACCTGGTAAAGATGCCAAGATCCTAGCATATCATGGGAGCAGTCCCATTAGAGCCAACACATTTAACCTGTTTGCTCCTAAAGTTCTTCTCATAACTGGATGAAGAATTTTTTACTCATCAGTCCATGACATTTGTACTGTACTACTCAGATGTTATAATTATACTACTCTAACTTTCAAACTCTCTGCTGGAACAAAGAAGAAACAGTGCTTCTCCTTCTCTCTGCAGACCTTCCAAATTATAGATCTGAAATTTTTGACATTTTCAGTTAAACTTACCCCAGAGCACCTGAATGAAACCGTGATTTCTGTCAGCTTTACTGACTATATACACTGCTTTCAACATAAGCAGGACAACTGAGATGTAATAGAAAAGGCCCTGAAGACCTCCATCTGCAGCCATAATGTTTGGTTTACACTTGATTTATATTTTAGAATAGAGACTAGAATCCTGTCCCACCCAAAATAGTCTGGACTATCAAGCGCATTCATTCACAAATGTTTTCAGTGCCCTGGTCCTATGGATGTCTGGAGTGGAATGAGAACAGGAAGAGAGATGGAACAGAGAAGCATCCAACAGAATCATCCTTTAATGGAACAAGAGCATTTCCAGTGCTATTTGTTCATATAAATTCATATAAAAGAAATTTGTTCATCTCTGCCTTGTCAGCTAAAAAGGGAGAGAAAATGTAGAGGAAACTGCTAAAATTTAAACTAGATTCTACATATCACAAATCACAACTTTTTTCATCGGACAACCATAACCACAAAAATAATGCACTCTCAATATACAACTTTTAAACATACGAAACTATAATAAATTTATAAAGTACAATTAAATAACATACCTTGTACATCTCTGCTTCAATTTGTTGATGAACACCTACGAAACTCTTCTTAACCTGCTGCTTATCTTTGATCATCATTGTAAGCCTATGCAAAGGCCCGGAATTAAGGTCTTCTGCATGCGTCTTCATTATTTTGCTCAGCTGTTCTGTTTGCTGTACCACAAGCAACCAAGACTATAAAAAAAAGTACAAACAGAAAACACTCACTTATTCTGGCTTACAAATAACCAAACAATGAACATGAACTACATCATTTAAAATTCAGTATAATCCATGAAGAAAAAAACACGAATTTTAAACTTACCCAAATTCACTTCCAAAATAAAAGTTCTTCCTACTACAGGAAAATCATGCCTTGAACTTACTCATAAAACCATAAAAAAAGCACCAGAGACAAAAATACAGTACTGTAGGTTCACCCTTCAGCATTGACTTAGTACTTCTAAACACTGATGAAAGCTTTACAGCCTTTTTCTGGAATACATCCCCAACACCCCTGGCAACCATGTTCACATGTCCTTTGTTCTCCTGTTTCCCAGTTACTCTGTTCAAGCTGACTTCTCTTGTCTAAATACCTCACAGTAACATGCATTTGAGTGGTTACTGTTTAAGACCTGCTTCACATAACCGACAGCATCATTCAGGCCTCCAGTACCACAGCATAAAGTGCTAATAGCTTAAGAGACACAAAGAGTTACTCCCGTCATAGTAATCTAGCATCTTTCTGTACCCTTATTTTAATAACTTCCTTGACCACTCAGTCAATCTTCAGGACAGCTTAATGTGCTGTGTGTGGCTTTGAATTTTGATTAAAAAACTCTAAGGTAAATAGAGACACTTCCAAAGTCCCACAGATAAAAATACAAAATTAAAATTCTGCTCAAACAAAAGCATTTGCTATCCTAAAGATCTTTGTCACAGCCTGTTGACAGGAACAGTACTGTACTGCTTAGCAAGAACCCCCTGACACTGAATACTATGCTATATCTGAAATTCCAGAAAGGCTACATGCCATACAATTATCAGGTTTTCAAGGCAGCTAGTACACTAGCTTCACTAGCATTTATTTTACTCTTACAAAAGACAGAAATCCACCTTAGATCATCAAAGTTTAGAAAAATTGTTTGGTAGCTTTGAGGGTTTCCTTGCATCTCAGATATAAACACACATACACCAAAAATATATACATAATACTTCCGTGTCTACATGAGAATGCTGCAATGCAAACTGGATTCTTGAGAAAGAAACAAAAGGTAGTTAACTCCTGTATATATTATACCATCTTTAACATTTCCGTCAGTTTGTAAACAACCCATAGACTGGTTATCTCAGACTATCTGAGCTGTCTTTATGTTGCAGCTATCTCAGACTCCTTTAAAGTCTGGTGGTCTAAAATATCATGGCCTAAAGCTCCCCAGCTACGGCTGAACACTTTTCCACCTCTCCATTAAAGAAATCTTTCCAAATGACATCAGAATTATTGAACAGTTTGGCAGTGTTGGCTCACCCTAGACCATGTTGCCCAAGGCTCTGTCCAACCTGTCCATGAAAGCTGCCAGGGATGAAGCATTCACAACTTCCTTGGGCAACCTGTTTCAGTGCCTCACCTCCCTCACAGTAAAGAACTTCCTCTTCAAGCTGTATTGCATAAACTAAAAATGTCATTAAACACCTGTCTGAGCAGAGCAGTTCTTGTGGTTATAGAAGGGTTTATAAGAGCACTTTCAGAGGTGAAAATGTAGTGAGAGTTCTCCATTTTCTTTACAGCTGATTTATCACTGATGAGACAAGTACCATTCCCATCAACCCTCAAAATCACAGGAAAAGCGTTTTCCAACAGGACAAGTGCTCTGAAGAAATACTTAGCTTACAATCCACCAAATGAACACGAATGAATCAGAAACACAGCAAAAACTTCCATGTCAATTTAATAAATAAATAAATAAATCCTTTGTACATTTTCATGTTCTCTACATCCCTCTTTCAATACTGACAAAACATAAAGATTTACATAGATTGGTAAGATTTCTGTGTTTTCTATGACTAATTTTAAAATAGGAAAAGCTAAAGTGAAAAGGTATACCTGAGGAAAACCTTAAAAAGTAGATTTATGTGGGTCAGAAAAGCAGCCGGGTAGAGAATAGCAGAAAAGGCAAAATGTTTTCTTTCACAGAAAATAACCACAGTCCAGCAGAACCAAAAAAATAAAGTATTTTTTCGTTAAAGAATATTTTTTAGACATGTACACAAAAAAGTTTATATATATACAGAACAGAGCTGTTGGTAAGCACTTAAAAACCCTGTTTTTATAGCATTAGCAGTTTATGCCACTATGCCATCCAGCAAGTTTGCTGCCTCTGCATAGAATAAACATAGGACAGATTTTCCCAAACATCCTTTCTCTCAACATGCTCACGCTTGCTGTCTGCTTAAAAAGAAAACAAAAACAAACAATGGCACACACACAAAAAACAACAACAACAACAACAACAAAAAACCTAATCAAACAAGCAAAATCAGAGAGTCACAGAATCTAGAAAGGTTGGAAAAGGCCTTTTAGATCATCAGTTCCAACTATTACCCCAGGAAAAAAGCAGATATTTTCGTATTTGGTTTTAATGCCACATAATAAGAAATATTCAGTATACAAGTATTTCAAATCCTAGAAGATTCAAGATGCTAGATTTATGTCCCATAATATTTGGGTCATACTTGGACTCTGTAAAAGGTGAGGAAGAGAGAAAAAGTATCATGAAATAGTAAATTAGCATGAGGTGAGTGAGGTAAGCAGTATTTTGGACATTTTAACCACCAAAAACAGTAAGGCAATGTGTCACTACACAACTTTAAAATTCAAGGTGACAGTGACATTTCAAGGCAACCTCATACAAAAGATCTGTCAGTACCATATGAATATATTTGCTGTTATATAAAGATGTAGAGATCAGGGATTCTATTGATATCATTGAAAGAAAAATGGTATCTCTTTAAGAGAAAAGAAAAAAAGAAAGAAAAAAGGAACAAAATAATCCTGAAAGAACAACTTGTTTTCCAATTTGTGCCCATGTCCAAAACAAGATTTCAAAATATGACACACATGTACTGCTCTTCAACGCAAAAGGAACATGGCTTAAGTCAAATCTCCAGTTTTTTAAATTTATTTGCTCACAGGAAGTGCCTATGTTACAGACATGAACCAAGGCAGACTGAGCTAGCTATACGAAGGTTAAAGATTGCTTGTACTTTATAATGCTAAATACTCTGATTTGTCTTGCTCCTTTACTTCTCTTGCCCTAATCCACCCTGTTTCATTGGCTAAAAAAAAATTGGAAGACAGTTTAGCTAGCACATAAGAGCAATACTAGTGGGGCAGCAATAGCCACATCACCAATAATTCTATACAAAACTTCAAGATCCAAGAGTAGAAAGCTTGAAGACAACCCTGACTTCTGCCTATCTTAGTCTAACAACAATGCCTTCATGTTTATTTACCAAAATCATCACGACCTATCTGTAATAAACTATGTAGAAGAAACATAACTGGGTGAAAAGCATTTCAAATACACCATCAAAACACACAGATTAGGAAAAAAAAAAAAAAAAAAAAAACAGCACTATATCAATTTACATGACAAAAATTATTGTGGCAGAGTGAAGCAGCAACAGGTTTTACTCTAGATAAATGTTGTGCAGTGCTACTTTTGGGGCAGCTGAAGCAGGACAGATGTAACTGCACAGCTTTCAAGTCGCACACCCCACCACTTTAATCCAGCATAAATCAAGGCTGCTTCACAAGGAGCAGTCACGTTGCTAATGCTGCGCCATAGCTAGTGCTCGAGCAGCCACACCATAAACCCACTACATAAAAACTGCTCTGCCTAAAACTTAACTTTACCCAAAAAAGGGTGCTTTCCTGCAGAGATGAGATCAGATTCATGCTAGTCTGAAGAGACTGTGGAACCATTGCTGTAACAGAAAGGGAGGGAATTAAGTAAACTCTTAAAACAGAGTTTTCCCTAGTCAGGATGGAATTCCAATTCAGAAGTGAAGCATACAAACAGGTGAAATATGCAAGTTTACTTCAACATTACCTTTACCAAACTTTCTCTAAATCTGAAAATTAATAATTTGGAGGAAGGAAAGCATTACCTTTATAAAAACAAAACACACTCATTTTAAATTGGGTACAAAATAACTTCACAATTACGAGAAACATCCTAAATTAATGTTTTGTTTTTACAACACATGCTGCAGTGTGAACGACAGCTGGAATGCTAGGCTTTGCCTGGTTTCCTGGCATTTTTCTATTTCTGTCACAAATTCTATATAACATAAATAATAGTTCCTATTTAACTGTCTTAAAAGAAAAGCTTACTATAGCATGCTGTAATTTCAAAACACTAAACAAAGTAACAGGCTCAACCCAGGGACTAAAACACTGAATTTCAGAATTCAGGATTGATTTCTACTTCAATTATTATTTTCAAAGCAAGATTGGAGCTCAAGTTCTGCATATTCCACTAAGGAACTGGAAGGAGCGCATTTTAACTACTCCAGCAAGATTAACTCCCAAGAAGCTGAATGAAAAGAAATCCAACTCAAACTAAAGCAAGCAAAAACAAATAAAAAATCTAACAAACACTGTTATTTCAAAAGATACTCCAAATTCAAAGTAGTCTTACCTTGGACACGTTGCTGATAAAATCCAATTGACAAGTGTTCTCTTTATCTACTTGATTACAAAGATTCTGTAAAGTAGAGGCATATTCCTTATCACTTTTTACTCGCATAACCATAAATTTCTTCACTGTTTCCAGCAGTCGCAGCTCCCAATCTTGCAGTTTTAATAAAGCATCATGAGAGTACTTCAGGTCACCTCCAAACCCCATTTTTTAAGGCACTATATACCACACAGGGGAAAATACAGGCTCTTCACCACATCTGAAATCAGAACAAGATTCATGAGACACTATCAAAGACACTTCCAATGTGACAAAGAGAAACTATTAATGCCTAAACCCTGAAATAACTTATCTGCAGGATTAACCACATACATATACTTCTTAAAAAAAAACTGAAAGGAGAGTCAGTGTTTCAAACACCCACCTATGACTGGAAGAGATATCGGGCTGTTCTCCAGTTTCCTTCTGCAAAATGTACCTCTCTAACTTAAAGAGAAACTATGGGGGAACACATAAAAACATCTAAGACAGATACTAAGGACCAATCCACTTACTTAACCAAGTAAGTATAGCTGACAGTATTTCCACACAAGGACTGCCAACTACACTGCCAACACTCCTGGTGACCCAGAATGTTTGTTTCTGGTGTTTACTCTCCTCTGAGCACAGAAAAATTCAAATAAAACATCAGCTCTCAAGCAGCACATCTGTGGAAAATGGATAACTAGTTAGAAGCTAGCTTGCTCCTAAACATTAGCAGGCCATTAAACTTGCAGATTAGACCTCCCAAAAATCAGAAAATATCCCAAACAAGGCTCCCCATGTAATTGTCCATTGCTCCCCTGTGGAACACATTAGAGGGGAGACCTTCAGTTCATACAGTTTCCCCTAAGGCAGTCCAGTCTTACTGTACTAAATGAAAACCATTTGATAAACAGCTAAGAAATGCTGCCTTCTGAAATCCTATGACACAACTGCAGGTCAAAGTCATTTGTTTGAGCTAGCTCTAAAACACCTTCCTGTAATACTGATAAACATGCAGCCGCATCATAGAAGATCTGAAGGCACACAGTAATTTCCACAGACTTCCACAAGTTTTGTAATCCTGTTTTTTGATATACACCAAGAAACTGCTCCTACACTAAGCAGCTTCAAATTAGGTAAGATAAATTCACATTAAACTGCAATTACAGCTCTTGACTGCAGTGCAGACACAGCCTGCATACTCAGTCACAAATTCTTGCACCCCAGAAAAGTCCTGGCTCTTTTGGACACAGGAGTATCGTTTTTTTCATAGGCTTTTAAATTGCTACTTAAATCAGCAGAATGTATTTCAAATATTAACAGACTCATTTCCTAACAGCCCATGGGGTGGAGAATCTTATTTTATGCTGAGGACTGAGACACTTAAGCTAATGACAACACTGTACCAGCTAATACTGGAATGTACAAGGGTTTAAGAGCAGACTTTTCAGTGTCTAGTATTTTTAGCCTATCAAGTATCAAGAAAAAAGCAAGACGTTACTGGCTTCAGTTACCACCAAAAAATTCAGAAAATGTTGCAGATCAGAACCTGAAGACTGATTCCCAGGACCCACTTCTCTCTTCATGCAGTTCCCTGACTCCATTAGCTTTTCCCATGAGTTATGGAAATAAGCCTCGTCCACTGCGTATTTATTCTCAGAACACAAACCATACCATGTTGTTAAAGAAACAAAGATCTGATAAAATAGTAAGAATAGTACCATCTTATTATGTGTCTACACAAGCAAGACAAGTCAAGGTTGTATGAGTAACCTTAAATCTATCTTAAGCCTTCATATTCTCTTTAACTTGAAGCTGTATATTTTAGTTAGAATTCTTGCTGATGGCTAGGAGCTCAGTCATAAAGAACAACAACAAATAATTAAAAAGGGTGGACTATGTCATTATTAGTTGTATTAAGGATAATTTCCCAGTTGAAATTTAAGAAGTCTTGCAAAACTACCAATATTTTAGTAAGACAAGAAAAACAAAACATCTTAAAGCACCTACTTACTAACATGACTGAATCACAATTTGTGATTTTTTTTTTGACACTCTTTAGACAAATACTTACTTTTGTGATCAAGCTAATTTTTCTCTTAGCACATTTTAGCATATTACCTAAATATCCTTTAGCTATAAAAAAGATAGCACCTTCCTTTTCTTACACCCCATATTCAGAAAAGACAGGAACTGAATGTCAGGATGCAGTCTGGCCTTGTGCTATGAGTAAAGTGCCGACTTGCTTGCTTTTACTCTAACCTAGTGCAATGAGTAAAGTTTGTTTGTTTTCACTCTAACCTCTGTCTTTTACTGAGAGGTAGGAAGGCAAGAGCAAGAGGAAATATTCTCAGCATATGGTACTTCAGCCTGCTTCTACCGACTCACTTTGGAGCCATACAATTTCAAAAACCAATAGAAGATACAACATCTCACTCTAGCCTGTTTAGCCTCCCTTCACTAAGTAGTTATTAGATTTTTTTCTGATTGCACTATTAGATGACTGGGTACCTAGATAAATTTGTACAAATACTGGACTGTGGTCCTGGTTTTAAATTATTCCATTCACCATGGCAGAAGCAGCACAGTAAAAATTAGTTTTTCAAAACTATTAAGATTCTGATTCTGTTAGGCTAATGAGCATAAATAAAGTCTCAGAGCTGATGATTCCCAAATGGAATCTGATTCAAAGAAAGTAAGAATTTCTTTCTTTTTAGAATCACTATCAAAAGAACAAGCTAATCACTGACAGGAAATCACTCAATGTACATTTAACAACATACTGTGAATGAGCAAGCAGACCCTGAACAGCAATAAATGTAAGCATAGTTACTGAATACACCTTATAATTTGTCTTCACCACCACCACAGTGAGGCAGTCAGATTTCAAACAAAGTAATGTTAAGTTTCGTCAGTGTGACAGTAAGAAAATTCAACGAGCCACATAATTCCTCAATATTGTAGCACTTCCTTCAACAAATAAAGCCAATATTATAGCATTAGTAGTCTTCCTGAATTCCAGCAACATCTCTGAAGCAAGCAGTTTTCATAGCAAATCTACATTTAATTTAAAGATTGCAATCTGTTCATGATGCATGACGGTGGCCATACCATGACAGACCCTGTGTGTCTGACAATGGCTGAAATCATATGAGCAGGGAGCACATACATGGCAATACTTTTCCATGATGCTGTCCTACTTTCATAACAACTGGTGCTTTCTCTTATATACTGCCACGAAATATATCCAAGACTGTGACTGCAAGTCTTAAAATAATGATGGATCTACATGCATCAGTTGGAACTTGTGGTTTTACAATATCGATGGCAAGGTAAGCAACTGATAAACTACAGACAAGAAGCACACCTGACCCCCAATTAAACTCAGAACAGGAAAGCACAGAACACATCTGGCCCCTGCAGAGGGAGCAATATGGAATGGGCATGGTACACGGTATACCATACTCACTCTTATCTGCTGTCATCTCCCTTGATCCTAAATCTACATGGACTGCAAGTCACTTAGCATGGCTTATAGTTTGCCTCCTAGAAACATTAATAATACTGCAAAATTGGAAAATAAGAGGACTTGGATTCAGGTGACAAACCCCCAAATGCAAGGCTTCTGTAGTGATTTAAAAACAGTTTTATAATAGATGACCAATTTGTTAAGTCCAACTCAGTTTCTGAATGTCAGGCTTATGGTATTTATATTCTATTAAAACAGTGAAGTGACTCATTTTTAGGCCTCCGTCCACACCGTAAAAGAAAACTGAACTGTTAAATAATTGACATTTCTGTAAGTGTAGGATCTATTCCTGGAATGTTCAAGACCATGAAACACAAAACATATGATTTAACTACTAATTGTTTATACTAACCACACTTTCAGTGTTTTAATGTGAAATGCATGGAACATGAACCAGCAGAATTAATACTTCTTATGGAGCTACTGCCATCAATAAACAAAGTTGTACTCTAAAGCTAGCCTGATCATTTCAAAATTGTCTAAATATTAGTCCACTCAAGGTAAAATAGCCAGGTTATTTTCAGGAAGGCTTTTCTGCAAAAGACAGCTCACATACCTTAAAAAAATGTCCTCAAGAAATGATCCTTAGTGCACTTCTATGTCAGCAGCTACTTCTGATTTTCACTTTATGAAATATACTTCTATTTTCTGGGGACTCTGGGAAAGAAACAGAGATCAATCTTTTTCATTATTTCAGCATTTTAAAATAAATTTTGAAACTTAAGGTTACGTAAGTTGCTTTGCGTTTTCAGACCAGAAGTCAGATATAGATATTTATTTTTTTAAGATCATTCAAGAAAACCAAAAGAGCAGACTTCTTAAATGACTGCAAGCAGCAGTAGGCTATCACTTCATACACCCAGATCTGAGGGAAGAAATTATTTGGCCTCTGCACATGTAACCAAAGATTGCAGTTTTTTAAGTTCTTGGAATTTCTTACGACATAGTGTACTGTAGCCATAAAATTGAATAATTTCATTTATTTCTGAACTTTGTCCTTGACAAAACAAAAAGGAAGCCAGTTAATAAGGAAAATGAAAGCATGAAAGGACAAAATTCATCATATGAAAGACAAACTTAGTAGCAGTATTTTCACAGCACTGTAAGAAAACGAGCATCAACATTAAGAAACGGACCAATCAAGACACAGACATTTCTTATATGGCTCTAATTACTCCAATATCTGGAGCAGTAAGAGGTCAGGCTACTGTAGCACTAAAATTTCAAGTTGTAACTCTGAACTGCAATCTAGGTGAAGCAAACGGAAACAGAAGGCTGCATCTTTGAGGTTTTATATTGAAAAAAAGGATATAAAAAACAGGCTTTGCTATAGCTTACAAGTGTTACCTACATCTAGACCAATATTAAGTGTTCACTCACACTCTTATACCAGAATGTCTCATCTAAAGATTTAGCTTTAGATGAGACATTCAGTATTAGTTTAGCAATGCCTTTTTAAGAAAGGGCATATTGAGCAAAACTGAAAGACAGAGTGTGTAAGGATAAAGAAAACAAAATTATTTTCAAGATCACCACTATGTAAAACAAAGCTCTAATCATGGACACATTTACAAAATCTTATGAAGGGATAGCTTTATTTTATACTGAAGCAGCCATTATTTAGTATTCCCTTCTGGTTACTTAGTGACATTCTAGAAACAAACTGCTGCCTAATATAAATACGAAACTTCAGTGCTCCATGACCAAAAATAGAAAAGACTGTATGTGATGCTTACATGCAGCTACTGTAAAAAAACAGCAGCTATGCAAGCAGAAAAGAAAGAAAGGAGGGAAAAGAAATGCAGCAGGCTAGAAGCATTACAAAATCCACTACATTTTTAAGAATAGATAACAAAAAATACTTGTTGCAAAGCCCAAGAGAAAGTCTTCACCAGCAAAAAATTACAAGAAAGAGCGAAAACATTATAGTGAATTTGGCTTCAGTCCCCTCATCACACATACAAACCAGCTGGAAAAACCAGCATATCACTGGACAGGAGCACTAGTTTTAACCCCTTTCCTGGTTCAAACAGGACTCACGAAAGTAAAACACATACTACCACCAGCACCTGGCCACATTTAGATTTCAAGCAGATGTTAAAGCTCCACCTTTTGCTCTCTGCACACAGTCAAAAAGCCCTTTTCTTTTCTTTTCTTTTTTTTAAGAAAAAAAAAACTCCTTTATCACTTACAGTAGAATAGAGAATTGTTTGTCAATATAAAACTAAAATGCAAACCCAACTTATCTTTAGAATTCTAATTATTACTGACTTTTTATCTATGTGCATATTTTCATCTGCATACAGGTCATTAGTAGAATGTAAAACTGGTAATACAAGTCCAATACTGATCTAACTGATAGGTGTATACTAGCTAGTACACAGAGGTATAATAAAGGCTTGCCAGGGAGCTACACAGCCATCTGTAAGAGAGCAATAAAATGCTACAGGACTCCTGTTGCTGTTTCTGAGCTCAAGCACAGTAGAATTTTATAGTTACAAACAGCTTGCTACCTCAGTGAAATAAACCACTAGATAATGAAGATATAAAAGAAAGAATTAAAAGATGATAAGATAGAGCAGAAAACCTAGGATGATCTGTTGTTTTCTGAAATTACTGCTGAGACACTCAAAGACAATCCTACATCAGATCCCTTGTATACTGGGAATAGGTAAAGCATTCTCTCAAAATGAAGCATCAGAAGGGCATTTAAAAAACATCAAATTAATAGTAAGAATTCACCAGAGGCAGATCCTATTCAGCTGATGTGTTAAAGCATCATAAAATATGAAATTGCCAAACTATTAGTTCTGTAAAAATTCAGGCTTAAGGTGACCTAACTAAAGAGGAATGGAGAATGGAAAACATATCATTTTTTTTCAGTTTGACAAGGCAATCAGCAGAAGCACAACAAAGACAGTCTGACTTCATACCAGGCAAGGTAGTGAAAATCATACTGAAGAATTTGTAGACTGGAATAATAGGGAGAATAAAAATACACCACTGCTTTTGTAGGGAAAAATCATGCTTTGCAATTTGAAGAGCTCTTTGAAGTAATCAAGGATCCTGCGGGTAAAGGTGTTGAAATTAGTGGTGAACAAAAGATTTCTAAGAAGTTTCTGCTGATGTTTCTCACTGGAAGCTATTACAGAAGAAAAGACCTTGCAGGGTAAGACTTAGACAAAGACTCACAGGGGAGAGAGTCAGAAGCCTCACCAGAATCTAAGCCAGGTCTTGGACTGCTGTTCAGAATGGTCACCTGCATATCTGTCGTTTCACATATCATCTGTGCTTACATTTCCAAATTATACAAGATTATTATGAGCAATCCAAACTGACACATGATTAAAAAATTTACATAAGAACTCCAGAACACTGAGCAACAGCATATAAAACAGCAGATGAAGTCACATGTCTGTAAATGCAATGTAACACAGTGGGAGAAAGAACTGTAGGTTATTTAATGCCACTACCAGAAAAAGGCCTGGTAGTCCCTGAACATATACCTTCAAAAGTATTTGTTCAGTGCTTTGAAGTAGTCAGGTTAGGAACCATCCAGAATATCAGGGTTTTTTAAATGAAGGGAAAAGAGAACATAACATATTCTTATACTGCTGACACATTTGTGCTGTTCTAAACCTTCAAATTATTCTAGCTCATGAAGAATGCAAAGCATCAAAAATGGTATAGGCATCACTGCTCAGAATATGGAGCAACTTCTGCACAAAGAAAGTAAAGAGAATTTTTTAGCTCACAAAACAGATAAGTATGACAGGGTGTCAGATCAAAGCACCAAAAAAAAAAAAATGATGATAGCATGAAGTGACATGGTATGTCAGATCCCTGAAGTGTTTCCCAGAACACGGGGACAGCAAATGAAATTTTTAAAAGTTGCTCTTGAGTACTTCTTTGCCTAGTAAACAATTAAAGGAGAGAATTCAATGTCTAATGATACTTTTGACACCAAGAAACAAACAGGTTAAAAAATTACGATAGAAATTCATGAAAAAGGCCACAGATCTGTTTAACAGCAGAACTTCAATCTCAGGAAGTCTCTAAACTGCAAAAGCAGGACAGGACCTACTATTCTTCCTTTGTGCCAACATCCCTTCTTACCTGACTCAATCAAGTGAAGTCTGTTATCTCAATACTTGCTCACATACAAGCATCTTCACACAGTGTGCTCTCACTCTGTTATCCCTGCAGCTGCATGAAAAACAGCTTTCCCTAGCAGGTTTTGCAGCTGTGATCTTATTAAAAACACATGCAAATATGAAGGAATGAGCTCTGCCAAAGAACTGGATTTCACTTGTCAGTAATATCAAAAAAATACACACACAAACCAAAAGAAAAAATAAAACAAAACAAACAAAAACAAAAACAAAAAAACAAACCCCACAAATAAAAGAATGACAAGATACACTTCCTTTTTTGGATATAAAAAGTTTTCATTTACCTGTTGGAATTCTTTTCACATGTGCAAGTGGTAGTAATAGACACAATGAAAGTAAGTCACTAATAATCATGTAGGTATAAGGCTTACTATGTAAAGACCCTATCTAATACTTTCCTGTTCCACCAAAGTACCACCGAAAGATTTTTGTCAAGACACAGTCTTCTCAGGCTATCTGATTTAGCACTCCCTGCCCTTAGCATGAGGAAAAAAGTTTCTCAATGACCAAACCTAACCTTCCCCACTCGGTGACTGAGGAACAGAGAGGAATGACTAGTAACTTCTGTGCAATCTGAATATACCAGTTTTGGACTAAGCTATTTTGATACTTTCAGTTCTTCACTTTAAATCATTTTCTAGACCACTGCTGTCCTCTGAACACCCTCCAATGAGACACTATCTCACTTACAATTGAGAATCTAAAACAGTTGGGTACTGTACAACCCATCAATTCTGAGAAAACCAGAGAGATTACTTCAAATTACTTCTGAGCTCCTGCCCAAGTGCTTCAGTCTCTTGCAAACAGCATGATACTGTGTCCTACTTTGTGATCAAATAATTCCAGGTCCTTTCCCACAGAACTGCACCTTACCCTGTTTCTTCCACCATCACATACTCATGCAGTCCAGCCTATAGACTGTGTGTTGTTGCTTTTGTGCTAATGTCGTGCTCTCTTCCAAATGATGTCTCCCATCTGCGAAGATGATTCTGAACCATAATCTCATTCTCTACACCTACAGCTGTTCCCAACTCCCCATGGCCTGAAATCTTCCGCAACATACTCTATCATCTCGGGCTTCCTGTGAAAAATGTGCAATGGGAAGGGCTGCCATGTGGTAGTGAACCATGCAGTAAGTACTCTTCAGCTGCAGTCACTCCACCACTTTTGCTTCCATCCTGTAGAATTTTCTGCCTCAGAGTCACAGGTAAATAGCAACACAGATGCTGGAGACTGAATCTCACCAGGCAGAAAAGTACAAGAGGATGAGGGCCTGTAATTCTAATGTAAACCTAATCTACAGGTTAGGAAGAGCAGAGCTAGGCTGGCTGCCACAAGCCACACTCTGTCTGTGAGCCTCTGGACTCCATGTCGTGCTCTTGTTAACGCTGAAATTGGCAATGCCATGTACAAAATAACACACATACACCTTGCTTTCAAAGGGTAAATGCACCTAGTTTCTTGCTACCTCCTACATGCTTACAAGTAAAGAAAGCTTCCCTTCCTGTGTTTTTTCCAGGAGTTAAGCTTTTCTTAAATTAACTGCCAGGCTGCAAGGAAAGCCAAAGAAAAGCATGGCCTCAATAGAAAGTACCTGACCAATGAATTTCACTGAACTCTCAGTTCTGCAGTGCAGTCACATTTATCTCCACACTAGATTACAACAGAAAAAAGGATCGAGCCGGAGGCTGATAAAAATTATTCTCAGGTGGCTGGCACTGCACTCCAGTATCTCTGACTCTGTTACAGGTTCTACCAGCTAAAGTACAGCATTGTTCTAGAGTTACAAAGAAACACATACTGCTTAAATTACCAAAAGTTGGCCACAAATTAAAAAAAAAAACAAAACCCTACATATATCAGTGACTCAAGCTTATGTACAGTGCATCTTATTTGGAAAAAAAAAAACCACCAACCTCTTGTTTGGAAAAAATCCTAAACCAAATACCTCTAAAAGTTATGTTTCCTACCCTGATATTTATCTGCCCTGAGATAAATACATGACAAGTCAGAACGAACACACACACACATCCCACACAACAGAATCCAAGAGCAAACCCTCAAACCCTAGACCACCTACTGAGGAAAGACAAAGAGGGAAGAAAACTGACACACCACTGAGGGTCTCTCATCATCACAGAATATCATGTAAGACTCCTCCCTGGAAAGGTTTCAGTTCCCCAAACTCTTCTAGTTGCTGACATTGCACTTTTCAATTTAGAAATCCAGAATACTGCTAGGAGCTTCCTTCAGAAGCGCTGTATTACCTCTTGGGATTATGGACATAAAGTGTAAAGAAAAACAAAAATCCACAGGACATGAAATTCTTTTAAAAGCCTAGAGGCAGCTTAATTTTTTCCTATGGCCCAACATCAGCCAGAATTTCTCACTGCAGCCAAAAACAATTAGATTAAAAATCTGCCATTACTCTGTAAATACATAACAATACTGGTCTCCTCAGGAGAAACACAATCTAGTTACAAGTATTTATCACTGTTTGAAAAGAAAGTCAAAGAACCAGTGTGCTGCTTCTTCTTTCCTCCTTCATTAAACTAATTACATCCTTCCAGTTCATTAAACCCTCTACTTAGTTAACTCACTGTTCACTCAGTCTTCTTGAGGTCACTTATTTCCTTGGCACAATCATACCACATTTAATGTAGTCTGCCCACACAGTATTCTGTATAGAAAATCAGTCCACAAGAAACACAGTTCCATAACGAACAGAGTCCTGTCACCTCCCAACAGACTGCTGCACTACAGGAATACATTGTGCGATTCATTGAAAGGTGTTGCTTCAAGTTCACTCACACTTTCCATACCCTAGAAGATACTGTGGTAATTCTGTTAAATGGGATACAGTTAACTCTTACTAAAGGTAGAGTCACCAGAAAGGCAGATGACTGAACTATTCATGTGTACCTTCTTATGCATTTGAAGTGCATTAAAAAATTTACAATATTTTTACTTTACAAATATATAAAGCTAATTTTTCAATGAGAAAACCTGCCCTTTTCACATCCAGCCAGTTTTTTTAGATAAGCCTTCCCGGTTACAGACATTCCTTCTGAAGTGCATTTTTCTCATTTCAAAATGCACAAATGCATCAGATTTTAATTAATGGGTATTATAACAGTTAAAATTTTGAATGTTTAACCTCCCAGGTCTCTGGGATAAATGGTACTGAAGTCCACATGAGCAAAAAAAAACCCCAAAACATATGCTTGGACTTGTCACAAGGAAATCTATTTATATATGTAAGACTCAGCCTAACTGATCATTATTGCAACAGATATTTTTTTTTTTGCCCCAGGTTTTCATTCTGCATATCAAAAGTATTCTTTCCACCAATTATACCAAGCTGCTTTCACTTTATAAGGCCAGTGTTCTTCAAGACATAGGACCATTCATGAATGTTCTTCATAAAAAAAAAAAAAAAAATTCAGGGATAATGATGTTGGTATTGCAGAGAAAGGGTTTTTAGGTCCCTCCAAATTCTTGCCTTATTGTACTCTGAGACAGTTGAAGGGAATTTGACTGACTGCATCTTTAAACCTGAAATCCCACTTAATGTCAGAAAAACTCTGCAGAGGGACAGAAGGCATCTCACTGTATCTTATTGTAATAGTCAAAAAATGTTAACAACCATCTGCTTTAATCACTGCTTGGAAATGGCCCCTCACAGCTGCTGAAAGACCGTGCAAGCCCCTACATCTGCACTAGGCTCCCCATGTTGGGGTAGGGGAACTTCGGTAATGAAATACTAGCACACAAGGAATCACCATGTCACAGCTGTCAGAATGTTTTAGCAGCATGATATGCAGGGTATGCACTGCATGCTTGCGAAAACATGAAGCCTTAGGTGTGGGGACACAAGGCACATAGGATAGTAGACTTCTGGGACACTGTTTAGGGCACAAATCTGCTGCAGTGTGCATCCACATTGTAGCTGCAGCAAAGACTGGTGGAAAAAAATCCCACCAGCTGTGGGCAGGTTTCCTTTCAGAGGGTATCAGATGATACCAGAAAAGCAGAGTTAGGGAGCATGCAGCATGGAAAGCTAAGAGGCCATGGAGAAAGAGGAGAGCTGAATCAAACTGAGATTTTGACTTTAATGAGGATGTGTGTAATTATCTCCTCATATGAAAAAGGAACCATTTAGATAAATTATATAATCTAGATGCCAATTAAATTTTTTAAATAAATAGATTAGGATTTACTTAACACATTCAGTGACAAGTGATTTGCCACTCCAATGTCAACATTCACCCAACCCAAACGGCAGAAGTATTAAATGGCAGCCTTCTACCTTTGTTACACACCTTTAACTCTGTAATTCTTTGCTTTTTCAGTTGCACACTTCAACCGCTAACATCTTTCTCCATTTGGTGAATCAAGCATTTGATTTTATCTGGTGAACTTCTGCTGAACTGGTAAACAACCATATTATGGAAATTACGCAAAAGATATTCTCATTTGCAGAAAGCACACTGTTCTCAGCACCAGCAAACAAAAAAACACATGCACACCAACAATAAATGTGTGGTTTTTGATTCCATGCTTTATGTTTTTTAATCAGCAAAAAGATGTTCAAAAGGTGTATGATTTTCCTTAAAGTTTGCTACAAGAGCTATTCTCACATCATTTTGCTGAAGGGGTAGCACAGTTATTTTAAAATACAATTGTTTACAGTGTTTAAACCGTCACATTTTTAAACCATAGCCACTTCACTCTACTGCACCCCTTACCTAGAATTCATGAAACTTTCCTGAGATACAAATACTGCGGGGTACTATTTTACATCTGTGAACATTCTGAAGCAGAAGCCACAACTAGGAAGTCAGATACTACCTGAAAGAAAACCAAAACAGTAAAGAAAGATACAGCATAATTCACAAAAGCTGTAATAGAGTGGCAGTATGCTACATTAACTAGGTTTTTTTAAAACTTTCACAATTTAATAGCCAATAAATCAAGCTTTAGGTATTCAAAGATAGATTTATCTTAAGACCCTACTCTTATTTATTTATAGGTTCAGAACAGGTGAATTTCATTATTTACTAGCCCAGCCACTAACAACCTCTACTAGCTGAGCCATTATTAATATGTTATTTGTATTGTCTGAGCATTACAGCACCAAATATTCAATAAAATTATTCCAGCTTTTATTAAATAACCATTAAACAACCACCTATGCCATTTCCCACTCCAGTGTGGTTTTGTACTGAGAAAAGCAACTTATTACTGCCATTCTCAGTTCAAACAGCAAACACTTATAAATGTGATGACAATGTTAGTTACAGTATGCTGTAGATGTATGGAATAAGATTTTCTTATTTTTCTAAACCAAAAACTTAGGCATAAAGAGAGCTGCACAAACGGAGCAAAACTGACAAATTAAGTACTGAAATTAAGAAATTCACAAATTGAGGATGAAAACCTAAATGCCATCCTCTTTGGAATATGCATTATGTGGTCATGCAATTATTTCTATACTGCTTTTCTCTATAAACACCTGCCTCATTTATTACAGAGGATGGATTCCTTCGGGTATGATTCAGCATTCTGTCAGAGGGGCTCATCTTCACAACTCTTATCACACTCATTGCTGTAATTGTATGTCTCCCAACTTCTAAACGGGCAATTTCAAGGGAACAAAGGGCTCCTGATTAATGTACTTTAATACTGTTCTGGATTCTATTTCTGCTTTTGGCTAGGAGCACTTACATCACATGCAACAATTCACAAACTTTTCACAGGTTGACCCTACTTAAAAGGTAACTGATTTTTCATTAGGTCTTAATTATAGTACTTTATTTTGATGATTAAGTTAATTTCTTAATGTCTCAGCTCCTCATGTTAAAATAAATCATTTCCAAAAAAAGGTTTTGAGATTCTAAGAGCAAATGATGATAATTACAAGGGAGCTAGCAAACTACTGTCTTCAGACCAAGATTTGATTACCATATAGGAAAATGATAACATACAGGAAAATTATACACAACTACTGCCATCACTCCACGTTCACCCTAACAAAATCGTAAGGACAAGACCTGGCCAGAGTAGCAACTTTCCCCTCAACAGAAAGAGCAACTGTATCAGAAAACTTAATGAAATACCCTTGCTGCTCAAGGTGCAAGTTCACAACATAGACAAGATTAAGCACTCAGAGAGCTGAGTTCTAACAAGCTGACTAATGCATTTCAAAGATCAGGAATTCTGACAAACCTGTACAACTGGCCAGAAAACAGTCACTGAACCACAGTACAGTTCTGAGTATGGAGAGTTGTCTCCTCTCAGCCTGACACTCTTGGTGAGCATTTAGTAACAAGCTCAGTTAGTGTATCATGAGCAGGTTAGTAACAAGCTCAAACATGGGAAAGAAAGTTTGGAATGGTATGTTGCTAAACCATTTTCCCTCTAGTACAGAAAGACAGAAATGTGAAGGAAGCTGGTGTCTAAAGAGCAAGTGATAATCTGAGATCCAAAGTAGAATTATGTTATGAAGTACAATTCACTCAAACTAACAACAGCATTAAGTCTTAATTTATTAGGAATTTATCATCCACAGGGAAACACATAGAACTGAAAAACTCCCTATTACTTCAGAAGCATTACACTCAAAACAAACCTCAACTCCGAATTCAAACTTGCAGAGGGAATTAGAAAATATTACAATCATGCTTTCAAATGTGATTTCATGCTACAAGATGAATCAAAATCCCATGAATCTGGCCTAAAAAGAAGCAGGAGAGGGAGGAAGCCATTTCAGAAGCACCCCTTCTGCTTTTTAAGAGCTGTTACCAAAACTTTCTACGCACTGTACGAGACCACACATGTAGCTCTTACGAAGAAAGATAACTACCTTCCCTACCCTCTCTCAAACCTGGGATACATAGCTACAAATGCCATTGATTCACTACCAAACAAAAATTTATCAAATACAGTTTTTTTTAAATGTGACAGTTACCTAATGCAAATATTATACAGTGGAAATGCGCTGCATACACATATAGTATTGCAAACCCTTTAATTCCCTAAAAGAAATGAATACTCAACAATTCCAAGACTATCTCTACTGTGTAATAAACCTCTCCATTAAATTTTCAAAATACATTCTTATAACGCAAATACACCAACACTAGAATTCAGAGAGTACCGAGCGGACAGGCTTATTTTATGACAGGAGCATATATACTCAGCTTATGTCCTGCTAGAGTGAACTCAAGCTTTCCTCTCTTCTCTTGCTGCTTCTCCTACCCACCCACCCCCCCACCCCCCCCCCGCCCCGCAAAAGAATCCCCTTTCCTTTTCCTAGACCCACTTCCCACACAGGGCAGAAACCTCCTCCCTATGCAGTGATGACCTCATGCAGCTAAACCCATCTCCTTGTATGGAGCAGCTCCGGGCTTGCGGCCAGCTTCCTCCGCCTTCGGGCTGACACTCAGCATATCTCCCTTCACCCACCGCCCACAGCACCCCGAGAAGCGGCGGGGAGAGCCGGACAGGAAGGGGGGGTCTCTGCATGGACAAAGGACTGACGCCACGCGCCTGGCCCAAAGCACCCCAAGCCGCGGCGAAATAGCATAGAACTACCTCACATCATCCGCTCCTCTCCACTGAACTATGAACACTTCCAAGCATGGAAATAAATCTTATGTTACCTAACTGCATTGCAGCCCCACTCAGCTGGATCTTGCTTCCCTGTGTTAAATCTGAGAGTGAGGCACACGTAGCAAAGGCTTTTCTCATCTTCCTTTGTGTCACCGTACCCTTAAAATCCTCCTGCCCCTTCTTCAGCCTGTCTCGTTTTCTCAGAAGATTTCTACATAACCACTTTACACACTGGCAATACAAACCAACTGGAGAAGTGCCCTCCTTTGAAAGGCTCAGTTGTGACTCAGTTATAGTTGCAAGGAACCTGGTGATGGATAACATAGCTTTTGCTCAGTTAATAAGTAACCTTGCTCTTCTCCTTCGAAGAAATATCCCCAAAGCCCAACTCTTCTGGGGTTAACATTCCACACATGTATATTTTAAAACTATAACAATGTACTGACAATTTGCTTCAACACATTAAAAAAGAATTTATAAAAGGAGAGAAAACACATTTGTCTCACCAATTATAATCACTACAGTACCTCAACCTGTACCTCCATCATTTCCAATCTGCTTTCACTGTGCGCACATTAGAAGTATGAACATCCCACCTCTTTGAGTCTCCCAAGGACTAATGCATTCAGGTAGTAAACTGTATCAGTCATCTCTTTATTACATATTATTCAGGAGATACAATTATCTTAAAATAATACCTGGTAAACTCTTTTGGTCAAAAGCCTTCAGAAGTCACCCAGATTTTTTTTACACAGGAACTTGTTATAAGAAGCTGTACTGAGATACAGTAGAGCATCAGTCTCTTTGTGAAGGTTTGTTACAAAGCAGGAAAAGTCACATCCACGTGTGGAAACTGCTGCTTTCTCACAAATAGAAAAAGAGTCAGCCTGTTTAAAAGTGCAATAAAACCCTGCGTATTCACATATGATGTGTCTCTTCCAAGGGTGTATGCTCATGTAAATTCAAACAAACCAGAAACATACTCCAAGGTGAAAAGGAGTGTTTCACAGCCTTCTGTGTATTTCGACCTCAAACACTAGATATTTGAGCATTTAGGACCATCACAGAGACCAAACCCAGAAACATACACACCATAAAAACGCAAGTAAAAAAAACCTGGGCAGCAGCACTGAGAAGGTACTATCTACGTCGGCCTTACATCTAACGCCTAAGTTCAGAAACTCCCCAAGCTGTACACTGCGGGGCATCCAAAGCCTGGGGCACTGCGCTTATTTGGGAGGTGGGCACATATCACAGTTCCAAGCGGTGGCTGGCGCGTCCTTCCGTTATGCGCGGCAGTCTCAGCCCGTAGCACAGGACAGGAGCGGACATGCCGGGTCCCCACAGCCGGAGACAGATGTTGCAGGAACTGGCCCGGGCCAGCCCCATCCTCCCTTCGGCCCAACCCGCGCAGGGCCTCGCGGCCCCGGCCCGGCGGCAGCCCGGGGGGCGCGGATGGGCACCCGCCGCGCTGAGGGCCCCGCTGGGGCGGAGCCGCCCCCGGGCAACAGGCGGCACAGCCGCCGCTTGTCCGCACCACCGTCGAGCGAGGACATCAAATGCTACCGCCGCCACCCCCTCAGAGGGAAGCGTGAGCGGCGCCGCTGCCAGCTCAGCCCGCAGGTAAATCCCCGCACAGGGCCTGCCTACCCGCCCCCTGCACCGGCTGCCTGACGGACGGGCGGGCGGGCGGGCAGGGCACGGCAAGGGGCAGGAGCGGGCTCCCTTCCTGCCCGACCACTGCTCCCGGGGCCAGACAGCAGCGGCGGCGGCGCCACCGCGCTCCCGTACAATACCTTCCTACCTGACAAGCCGGACCCCCTCCGCCGCCGCGGGCGTCACGGCCCTACCAGAGCCGCGTGACCGCCGCAGACCAATCAGCACCACGCTGCCCCTCTCCCTAACAGCCAATCAGGGAGCTCCCCGCCTTCTGGTGACGCACTGCACTCGGAGACCAATCAGCGGGGAAAGATGCTCCCCGGCTCCCGCCTCCAGGCGCAGAGGCACTACACGATTGGAGGAGAGCTGTGGTGCGCCTCGGGAACTTGGCCTGCCCTTCCACCCCGCTTCCAGCGAGCCGGTTTCCTGGCAACGGCGCAAGTTCCGGGAAGCTCCTCAGGGCCCCGGAAAGAGTGCTGGGACTGGATCCGAGTGTCAGTGTGGTCCTGTGGGAGTAGAATCACAGCTCTGTGGTGCAGTGTACACCAGGCCTGGAGCGCCTGTGTAGTCTGCGTGTTTCCATCCCCACTGCTCCACCGAGCGGACAGAAGGACTTGTGAGTGGGTGTCGGCCAGCTTCAGTGTGGGTTCTCACCTGAAAAACCAGCCATGTGCTGGGCTGTACCAAAATGAACCTGACCAGCAGGTCGAAGGAGGTGATCCTGCCCCTCTACTCTGCTCTCGTGAGACCTCACTTGGAGTATTGTGTACAGTTCTAATGTGCCCAACTTAAGATGGACATGGAACTGTTGTAGCAAGTCCAGAGAACAGCCATGAGGATATCAGAGGGCTGGAGCACCTCCCATATGAAGATAGGCTGAGAAAGCTGGGGCTGTTCAGCCTGGAGAAGGGAAGGCTGCGTGGAGACCTCATAGCAGCCTTCCAGTATCTGAAGGGGGCCTACAAGGATGCTGAGGAGGGACTCCTCGTTAGGGACTGTAGTGGTAGGACAAGGGGTAATGGGTTAAAACTTAAACAGGGGAAGTTCTTTACTGTGAGGATAGTGAGGCACTGGAACAGGTTGCCCAAGGAAGTGGCAATTGCTCGATCCCTGTGAGTGTTCAAGGCCAGGTGAGACAGAGCCTTGGGTGACATGGTTTAGTGTGAGGTGTCCCTCCCCATGGCAGAGGGCTTGGGACTAGACGATCTTAAGGTCCTTTCCAAACCAAACGGTTCTATGAGTCTATGACTAATAGTGTCAAATCCTGAGAAGACACCTCCTGGACACTGCAGCTTACGGGCAAGGAGTCTGATGTTCGGTAACCTCCCAACTCAGTGTCAGGAACAGAATAGAATCAAAAAGAAACAGAAATGAAATTAGGAAGGCAAGAAGAAAACAATAAAAAGTTTTTTTTTTTAAAAGCTACTATTGTTACATTAACTTGACAGGTTTAGGGAAACTTCATGGATATTAAAGTGTTGCATATCATCGTTTGAAATAGTTTATGTTTCAAGTAAATGAACAATTTAATTATGTAGCAATAACAAAGTTTGATACCACGATGTTTTTCATACATGGGAGAACATAAGATTAGAGTTGCAGACAAGCACCCTTTCTCAGTAAGTTGTCAGTCACTGGTATTTCAGAAGGAGTCTAAAAAACAAGACGTGGGTAGAGCAGTCATATTCCAAACCAAGCCTTCTTTCTAGAACAGAGTTTTTAAAAAACACTAGAGAAACTTTGCTGTGTGCAGCTTCCTACCTCTGTTTAAGGCATTTATGCCTTTATCTTCCATAACATTATAACATAAAAAGTTTCCTTTATTTACCTGTTTAGCAAATGAGAAAGAATTAGATTCTTTTATAGTGCATCTATATGCACCTTGAGGCAAGTTGAGACATATGTACAGTTAGAAGCAAGTTTTTATATTACATTTAAGATGTAATTTGCACTTAATTACTTTTCAATAATATTTGGGATAAAAAGGTTCTATTAGATGCAAATAGTGAATTCAGTATAAAAACCATTAATACTAGAGCTTTATGACAAATGCAGGTGAAAACAGCCTGATTCAGTTTTGGTTCAGCTATATTCAAAGATAAACTGTTTTACTGGGCAAATAATTTCTCAGTCTATATGCCTATGTCTTGCATGTAAGACCACATGCCTTTCGTGATTATATCTACAGTTTTGTAATTTAGCCAGCCCTGAGACCCCTGAATCTGATTAAAAGTAGTAGACAATATTATGAGAGTAGAAAAATCTCTCATCATTAGTTTCTTGCTTTGAATTTTTTAAACATTACTGAAGAGCCAGCTTGCCTTCTAAGAAAGAAAGAATTTCCTGTTGTTTTTTGTAGTAAGGTGTTTTTCTCCCAAAGCTTTCAGGTATTTGTTAAGTAAAGATGAAAAGAAGGTAGGTCTATAGTGTAGTCACTGCAGTTAAGTGTAGACATATGCAAACTATTTTGAAAATCAAATTATTAATTTTATTTAGAAAGTGTAATAATGGAATATGAAAAGCTTTAAAATTATATTAGCACTTGCAATTAAGAGACAAATTAATAGCTTTATTTCTAAGAGGCTGCAGATGCTGATCCTCTCTCTTCCCTAGCCTAGTCTTCTGGTTCTGCACACATTCCTCCACTCAGCTCCATATGTGATTTCCTCTGCCACTTTCCTACCTGGCCTGACATAGGTCCCATTTCTAACTCCATAAGCAGACAGGCTAGGTCCTAAAAATATCTGAAAGAGACAAAAAAAAAAAAATCAGGAAAATTATTGTAGTCCTATTTCAGCACATTCTGTCAATCCCTGGATCTACTTTCTTTCATCCTCTCCCCTTTGCTCCTACATTTTAAATCATACACATTAAATCTATAGCTTCATGCTAAACCACAGCTGACCAACATGGGTATTTTAAACCTATGGTTTGGACAAAGGTGACATTGAAGAATTGTTTCAGATCTTAACACAAAATTGCCTCCTGACACTCGGCAAGCACCTTGGCACATGCTGAATTCTGTGGTGCAACAACACCTCAACACCTGCCAAGCTGAGGACTTTGTGGCTCAACTACCTGAAACTATAGCAGCTGTCTAGTAAACATACCTGAAAACTTTTGTTTACTACTCTGGGTCTATCTTCTCTGACATGACTCATCTTCTATAAATTCATCTTCTTTAATCTCATCTGACTTCCCAACTACCAGAGAGTTTTCAGCTTTCTATCATAATTACTATTGCAAACCTAGAAATACCAGAGAATTTGCTCCTTAAACTGGAAAACTCTTGACCTGTTTGTTTAAAATCAAGGCTTCAAGAATCTTTTTGTACTTCTGTTTGCTCCAACTCTTCTGGTGTACTGCCAGCCTATAATTCAGTCAGCACATTTTCATAATTTTGAATGCTTCTTTTCTACCTTTATCTAATTTCTTGTTTATGGCTCATTGCCTCAAATTCGTGGATGTGACATGTAAGTTGTCTGCTTTATGCTGCTGATATGCGTGTTGAAAAACCTTAAAGTTGTTCTCAGAGGATAGATAGTGTAGCATTATGTTACTTCAAGAATTATAACAACTTTAAATTGAATTACATGCCTAGAAGGGAAACATGAATGTAGGAAACAGAGAAAGGGAAAGTTTCTCATTATCACTCCTTCAAAATGATGAAGTAAAATGCAGGTCATTGCAAAATCCAACATAAAAAAATCTCCTGGATATACTAAAGAATTATATTATACACAAGTCAGTAATATAGAGAAGTTATTATAGTGGTATACTCAGAAGATTGCAAAGAGATGTCTGTAAGGGCTAAAAATAATAAATAGAGAGGAAAAAAAAAAAAACCAGTAATCCCAGGGTTTTGACCAACAGTATGGTTCCTTTATCCCCAACAAGGTCATATTAATGCCTTCCTGTTGAGTTAGATTTGCTGTAGTTTCCTGATGAGTTAGGCATGAATATCTCTTTCTAACCTGTTGCACATCTTCAGGAAAAGAAAAATGCAGCTTACCATTTCACTCATTCTTTCCCTATTTACTGTCAGTATTACTGTAAAGAAATACAGTTAGAAGGTTAAGTAATTACACAAACTGCGTACCATAGCACTGGAGCTTTATTGTCAGAAAAAGAATGCTGTTACTACCACTATTGTTAAAATTACTCAGGTCCTTCTGTTACATATCTATATAATAACATCATAAAGCTCCATTATGTTAAAACAATGCAGCAAAGAGCATGTGAGCACAGAGATAAGCAAACAGCTGAACCGTCTTTTCATTTCTGCCATACAGATTCTACTAATGCAAAGGTCTCTTTGCCTCAGTATTTCTATCTGACAAGATCAATACTTTCCTTGAGGGATGTTTGATGATGTAGATTGTTAGTATTTATAAAGCATTTTCAAATTGTTGTATGGAAAAGGTAAAAAAAATGAAAATAATAATAATATGCAGAATAAGGATCTTTTAGTTATTCTATCATTGTTTAATGGAAGTCTAATTTTCATATTTTTTTACAGATTTTCATCATTGCATACTACTTTTCTCTATTTTTCTTCTCCCATCCCCATTTTGTACTTCATATTTTGAATTTCAATGTCTGTTGCTATGACAACACCACAGTCTGACTAGTACTGCCTTCAGACCCCTTTTTAAATCTACATCGTGCTATTTAGAACTATACATTTTATGTTAAAGGTGTCTGGAGATATCCTTAGAATAACCGACAGGGTTTTCCCAATCATAAGCTGTGATGTAGATATGCATTCCTAAATCCTGGTACCTGCCACTGCTTTTCTGTCCCTGTACACATTACTTTGAACAACTGCTTCTCTAGGGCATGGAGACTAAATAGAAGATGGCTTGATATATATGTGTATGTGTATACAAACAGGCAGGCACATGTACATATGCACATACACGTTTGTTTTTCAGCTGTGTGGAAGCTGGAATCTGCTATAGGACTTCTTAGAGAAGTAAGAAAAGCCAGCAAGTTCTGTTTAATTTTAAAATAATGAATTAAAACTTAGCAGAATTTTAGAAAAGAAGATTAGTGTGAGGGTATTTAAGTTGTGGTTTCATTCTTAAAAGGAGATGCTGATCCTTGCTAACGCCCAAATATAAAATACAAGCAGGTAATGGAGGAGCCACTCATAATCCAAAGCCAACAACAAGCATCCAACTCCTTGATAGCTAAGACTATTTAAATTCCTGATAATTTTACTGCCATTATCATTAATTAGAGTCATAGGCTGCAACGCAATAGATGGTCACAGATACCCTGCTCAAGTACTGGAACAGACGCACTGTAATCTAAATGTGGGATCCAAATGATGGACTGCATCAACTAGTGGTAAAAGAAAGGACAGAAGTTCCATAGAGATAAGCTCCTTAGCACTTAGACCTATTAAAAAAAAAACAAATAAATCACAGAGTCTATGCATAGAATTTACAAACACTTGACTCCCATTCCTAACATGGTAAGCCCGGGTTTTATCCTGTACATCAGGTGGTGTTACAGATTGACACACTGTTTTCATTTTTCTACCTCTAACTCTATGGAACAAGTATTGCTAATCTATAATATTATACTTCTGACCAGTTTAAAAAAAAAAAAAAAATTATGGTGAAATCTTCTATGAAAATTTGTTTGAAATGCCCCTTGAGCGGCTGACTGAAAGGCTAGTTATTGCTCTTAAGCTTGAGGAATAGTAATGTCTCAGCTAAATGTCTCTTCTTGAAAGTCACAGAATTTATATCTTGCTGCTTACTTAATTGAATTGCAGAAAGGTGTGAATGTTTATGATTCAGACAATACAGAAGACACTTTAAAAGAGTTCAACAGTGTTAAAGTGAATTAATTTTCCAGCTGCAAGAAAGTGTAACAGTTGTATTCTGGTCTAACTAGGTAAAAGCAGACTGAGCCTTCTGTTAATATTTTATCTTGGACTGTACATTCATGATGTGAAATCTTCGGATACAATACCTTAAGTCAGGATTGCTCCCTCTGCCACCCTTCCACAGCCATGTGTTCCCCTCCTCCATCTTCAGCATGCAGAAGCATTCCCTCACTTCTGCCCTAAGAAATGTCTATGCAGTGAACCTGACAAGTAGATATGGGAGATGACCCAGCTTAAGAAATAGTCTTGCTATTATTTTTAGATATATATAATTTCTTCATGCAAGTCTTCTTATGTTTTTTTAACCAGATGTGTTCCATATCTGATTAACAATACAGCCAGCTCAACTCAGCTGCTCAAGGCTAGGTATGCTCATCAGGGGAAGAGCATGAGTGTGGCGATACCTGACTCTTCTATTGTTACTACAGAGTACAATTCTTGAAGGAGTGGGCTGAGATTACCTCTTTCCTATTCCTAGCCCTCCGAGCCTGGGATAGGAAATCTACCTCTTTTTCTTCAGATGTTTAAATAAATCATATGTTTAAATAAATCATGGCCTTCCCTGGTCATACATTTGTATGAAATTGTTGTCAGTGTATTAAAAAAAAAAAAGAGAGAGAAAAACACCTTCAGGACAAATTCCAGCTTCAGCCTCTCTCCCACAATGCACATTCCTTCTCTTCTGCTGCATTATGCTACTATGCTAGATTGTGCTGACACAACTGTTAGTGGGATTACATTGTGAACAGAACCGATAAGCCTAAATAAAATCCTGCAGATGAGCAAAAAAGTCTTTAAGACAGGACTTGTTAATCCATGATCCAGAAGTTGATCCTTCACCTTGAGACATTAGCATGTTTTTCAGGACTGGTTCATGATTTAATCCATCCCCCTAGTACGGTGAAGGAGAAGTCTTTCTAAAACGTAAGCAGCAGCAAAGATAAAAGTCAACATCTTAACTTGAAAATCTCCAAGGAGTCAGACAGAAAACAGAAGGGAGAATTTATAAGGCTACATATTTCTTAGGTGTTCTTCCTTTAAGGAAAAACTTTTAGGATTAAGAGTTTGTATAAACAGTACCATAACTTGTTAAGTGGTTAAGGACCTTTATAGGTGAATTATGGAGAGGTGTTTCATAGAGTTAGCATACCAATATATGTAACTCTTCCTCTGAATCTCTCCCTAGACCTTTCAAAGAAGTTGCACACACCTGGTTTGTGGAATTAAATTACATTTATTTTAGCCTTTGTTGGGTGCCAAGGGTAATTTCAGTATTAAAACCTGTATAAATCTTTTCCTCACTTTCTCATTTCCATACTTGAGATGTTCTTTTCTGAGTGGTGTATGAGTTGCCTTATAATTTTAAAATTTTGGTTTTGCTACCTAGATAGAGCTCAAGGAAAAAGCAAAAAAAAAATTTACCCTGATGTTAGAAACACCTTATTAAAATTGCCTGTCTTTTCATAGTGGAACTCTCCTGTCTGGCACTATTTTTCAGCACCTATTAGTAAGAGAACCTAGAGGGATAACATGCCATTCCAAACTACAGAGCAGGAGAATTCAGGAAGAGATAACACTGGAGCTCCCAAGGCAGAAAATGGCAATTTTGTCATTATTTACAATGAAGGTTTTATGGAGAGACATAGGAACTTTCTTTAGAATGTATCTAAAATGGAATTTCTTCTTATCAGAAACTGCTTTAGACTTCTGGAACTAAGTCCCCTGGGATACTTTACACATCGAAACAGAGTGTATTTCACAACTAAAATTGTCTTTTAAGTGTTACACAGAACAGCAATAATAACTGAGTACAATGAGCTACCTGCCACACTTCTCAGAGTCAATCCCAAACCTCTTCCAACTATGTAAGAGCTAACATATCCTTTTCTGGAAAGTCCAGCTATTCAGGTCTTGGAATAAGCATACATGGCAAGTATATTCTCTTAGAAAGTGAACTGAAGGGAAAAAATAAAGAAGGATGGAAGGAGGGAGAGGTACAGAAGGAAAGGGGGCGAATAGGTTTCCCAGATTTTAATACAAATTCTTCTACTACTACATGCTAGTGGTAAAATATTATAGCAAGCTGATTATCTCATAGCCCTGGAATCAAGGTGGTGCTTCTGGCATATCTAACATATTGTGCCACTGGACATTCAACAAGTGTTTAGCAGATTGTATGTCATTTATACAGTTTAGATAGCCCCTGGCAGGCCTACACAATCTTTTAAGGATAAGTGAGAAAATGCATGCTTTCTTGTGAGACTTTTATAAGTCAATCACACTGAAGGCAGCAGTAGAATTTGCAAAGAAGAGCTTTATGCAACAGCAATCTTTATTCCACATAATTGGAAGCTTTTCCTATAAGGAACTGATACCTTCCATGATGGAGCCAAAGCATATCGACATCAATGGAGTGGGAGCACATTCAACAGCAAACACTATGAATTCCACAGCTTGCAGCAAACCAAATGAAAAACCAGCAGATATCCATCTTCCAGGTTTGAACACCTGCAGGTGAAGCTGTAACAAATTGGTAAGTGTTTCTTATTTTTTCGCCCTTGTCTAATCAGCTGCAGTAAATCAGTCTCACCCTCTAGAATCCAAAGCAGGATAATTAAGTCTCTGACTTGATTCAATTTCATTATGTCAATATGAAAGTCAGCAAAAGGTGTTTTAAAGGAAAAGTTAATCAGAATAGTTTGCTATGTTTCATAAATGTTAAACTCATCTCTATTTTACTCATATGTCATAAATAGCATTTCTTGTAAAACACAAGATTTTCCTCTGCTCTAATAGGTAGTCTAGGATTATGATGATACCATTTTAGTAGAAAATGCACTAGAATTGTTGATGTAAGTGCAGTAAATAAAATGTCTGTAGCTTATCAGCATTCCTTACTGTTAGATATTAAATTACAGAAATTGCTTGACTAGTTTATATTAAGTACCTGGAACAATGTTTGCATTTAGCTAAAAATAAGCTTTTTCAACTGTAGAAAACATTGTTTTGATCTGATTTATTATATTTTTAGATGATCAGGCTAGCGTATTTGAAGGCACTTTCTGGTTTTTTTATCTGAGGTTCTTTTTATGAGAGAATGTATAAACCAATGTAGCAAAACTGGTCTTGCTGCATTATTGTGAGTTTTCTCATTGCAGAAGACTAAGGATTCTTCAAATACTTAGATCTTCAAATAAAGTATAGAATCCGGTGGGAGCTGGGCTTCCTTAGTCTAGAGAAGTCTGAGAGAAGATCTCAAAGATGGGTACCAGGAGGATGGTGCCAGACTCTTGTCAGTGCTGCCCAGCAACAGCACAAGGAGCAATGGCCATAAACTAAAGCACAAGAAATTTCACCTCAACATGAAGAAGAACTTCTTTACATTGAGGATGACAGGGCACTGGAACACGCTGCCGGGGGGGTTGTGGAAACCTGCCTGG
Organism: Neopsephotus bourkii; assembly: GCF_033783945.1. Taxonomy (NCBI): domain Eukaryota; kingdom Metazoa; phylum Chordata; class Aves; order Psittaciformes; family Psittacidae; genus Neopsephotus; species Neopsephotus bourkii. Next base: position 58,961 of record NW_026900692.1, read on the forward strand.
ACCCATTCCTGTGGAACCTGGTCTAGGTGGCACTGCTTTAGGATTGTTGGACCAGATAATCTCCACAGATCCCTTCCAACTCAACGATTCTGCGATTCTGTGATACTGTGATTTACACTGGCATCTTTTCTACAGATGATCCAAATAAACATTTGTAAGTATCAATGTCTCACATTATTACTGTGTCTCAGTTCAAGCAAGACATGGCAGCATTCTTATCTTGAATCCTCTCTGTAATAATTAGGAGAACTGTGAACCCCACAAGTACTTGTAATCCTATGACAAGGTTGGATACCTCATTCCCAGACACTTATATTTAAGCATTTGAACTGTGAGTGCAGAGAATCAGCCACCTCAAAATGTAATCTAGACTAGGCAGGTGCCAGAACACAGTGAGTGTCAGCTGCTTCCTAAAAGCCAGTGTCTCCCAGGCGCAGGAAGTCAAGGGGACCCCAGGGCTGACAAGGCAGGAAACCTCACCAGCCGTCTCATCACCCCAGGAAGGGAGCAGGGCAGGTGCTACGGGGTGGTGAAGGAAAACCCGAAGTCTGGGGCGTCTCACAAAACTGAGGGTGGGGTAGGTCCAAGATCAAACCAAGGAAATCAGCCCACTGGTCAGTATTGGTAAGGACTATGGGCAGGTGTAGCTGGAGACCAGCACTCCTGGGTAGGGACCAAAGGCCTAGAGCTGAGCTTAAATGGAGTCCCTGTGCCCATGGGGAGGGTGGCAGTCTATTACATGGGTGAGGGTCCCATATGCAGTTGCTTATAGCCATCAAGGCTTGTTAGGGCCCTACCAGGAGATTATCAGAAAGGAGATGAAAACCCTCTTGGTGGCCTTCTGCTTGACTTGCCCCAGTTTGTCAACATTTCTTGCACATGGTGTCCAAAACTGGATACAATAATATTCTAGATGTGCTCTAACAAGTGCTGCGTAAGGCAGAATAATCAATTCCCTTAATCTGTGCTAGTGTTAATACAGACAAGGATGCTGTTGGCCTTCTTTGCTGCCATGGCACACAGCTGACTCATACTTGCCATACACCAGGACCTCGATCTTTTTCCATCAGAGCTGCTCCCAGTTTGCTAGATCTTGCACCTATAACATCTTAATCACGATATAAGTGTATTGCAGGGAAGGGTGTTCAGAACCTTGTTAGTCTTGCAATATAGCCAGTGAATGAAGCTGCAAACCACAAGGGAAAAAAATAGTTCAAAAACTTAAAGGTTAAGGCAAATATTGGTTACAGGAGTTGAATTCTGTCCCTGCCTTTGTTGTGCAGACCTTATGTGTGTTTGCATGTCAGTAGCAGGTCTGAGAATCATGAACTTGTCATTTCGTAGAACCATAGAAGGGTTTCGGTTGGAAGAGACCATTAAGGGTTATCTAGACCAACCACCCTGCAATAAGCAGGGACACATTTAACTAGATCATGTTACTCAGACTGCCATCCAACCTGACCTTGAATGTTTCCAGGGATGGAGTGTCTGCCACCTTTCTAGGCAACCTGTGCCAGCTCTTCATCACCCCCATCATAAAAAATTCTTCTTTATATCTAGGCTGAATTTACTCTCTTTCAATTTAAAGCCATCACCCCTTGTCCTAACACAACAGGCCACACTAAGATATCTGAACGTTCCTTCTTACAAGCCCCCTTTAAGTATTGAAAATCTGCAATAAGGTTTTCTTGGGACCTTCTTCAGGCTAAACAACCCCAACTCTGGTTATCTTCATGGCCTTCCTCTGGACTCGCTCCAACAGGTCCATGTCTTTCTTTTTTGGGGGGCCCCAGAGCTGGATGCAAGACTGCAGTGCGGTCTCATGAGAGTGGAGTAGAGGGGCAGGATCACCTCCCTCGACATGCTGGTCATACTCCTTTTGATGAGCCCAGGACACAGTTGGGTTTCTGAAATGTGAGTGGACACTAAAGCCAGGTCATGTTGAGCTTCTCATCAATCAGCACTCCCAAGTCCTTCTCCTCAGGGCTGCTCTCAAACCCTTCATCTCCCAGCCTGTATTGAAACTGAGGGTTGCCCAGAACAAGACACAGGACCTTGCACTTGGCTTCTTTGAACCTTATGAGGTTCACATGTGCCCACTTCTTAAGCTTGTTGAGGTCCCTCTGCGTGGCATTCCATTTCTCAGGCATGTCCTACCACATTACTCATCTTGGTGTCATTTGCAAACTTGCTGATAGTTCACTCGATACCACTGTTTACGTAGTCAATTAAGATATTAAACAGTACTGTCCCTCCTACTAGTTCCTATTCTTGGAGTACTTGATGACTTGAGTACTAGCAACTTTAATAAGTTTATTTTAAGATAAGTCTTTATATGCACTTAAAATTTCACTAAGTTCATTAAGTTCTTCTCTTCCCTGCAATTCTTTCTTTCATGCAGTACAGAAACCATTTAGTAACTTCAAATGCAAGCAGTAATAACTGTGTCTTTTCTGTTGGGTTTCTGGTTTTTTTTTTCCACCATTGCTCAGCTTTTTAAAACAATAGGAGTATCTAAAACTGTTTCTCACATTCATCTTGAAATGCTATGTGAATATTTAATAGTCCAGTTTCAAATCGGCATACGGCCAGCTGTCACTGGATGGTACTACAGAGACTCCACTCTAACTGGCATATGCTATGGAGTCATATCCATCCTTAAATCTAAATTTACCTGACAGCTTAAAGACATAGCTATCAACAGATCCAGGAAAAAATCCTTTGTTGCTTTCATCTTGAATCTTATCGCTTAGTTGGCACAAACTGGCTTCTATATGTAATGAATGTTGAGTCTTACCAGTGAGCAAGCTGAAAAGTATTCTTTGTTGTGAAAGTCTGTAACATTTCTCCAGAAGACATGCAAAGGTATGTGTATTCATCTCTGTTTTGTTTTATCTTTCTTATCTATCCCTGGAAGAAACTGGTTGAAAACTACAATTGAAAATTATCTGATGAACTGCATTTAAAATAATCAGACTAATAAGTATTTTTCCTAACTGTAAACAAATTGAGAGTATAGACTAAATGATCAATAATATCATGAAACTGTAAAATGGTCACCAACGTAGATGACTATCAAAATCTAATTGTTCACTTACTAAATTCCTTCTTTCCATTTAATTGATAGCATTCTTCTAATTTTCACATAAAATCAATTGCACTTATTGAGAAAAAGGAAGATGACATTTAGCATAAATGAAATTCAGCTTAGAATCCACATCTTATTTTATAAATAATGCCCCACATTCCACCTGTGTATTAAATTTTTAAATTTCCTTCTCGTAGCTCCTAGCTGGTAGGTATGCATTTGGGCATAAATTTCTGATTAAGACGCATAAATCATACAGTGCTTTCTAGAATACTTTTAAGATTGGAACCCCTACTAATAAAAGACCTGAAATTTATGTGGCACTGATCATGCCCCAGAAACAAATAAGTGCTATAAAAACTGCATGCCCAGTCTTCTATTTCTGACTTGAAATAATAGCAATGCAGTCCAGATCTGTAGGTGAAGTCATTTATGATAAGCCATGAAGATTACTTTCCTAGCTTTTAAATCCTAAGGCTACTAAACACTTTGGATACCTCTATGCTAGTATATTCCCTGGCAAATGTGCATAACATTGCCCAAAGTTACCCTGGAATGATATGGGAGTCAGAATTCACTGGGGCTGACTGGTAGTTTGCTCACAGCCCCTCTTTCGGCAAGCTGTCTACAGACTTTACTAGAATAGCTGCACTCATTTTGTGAGTTGTTGGTCTCAGTTTTCACGAACACTTCCCTGGTACATTTAATTTACTGGTGTGGATGAAGCCCCTGAGTATACTTGGCACTAGCTGCAGTAGCCCTCAATGCTTTTTCAGGTTGCATTCACATCTGCAGGGCAGGAGAAAGGGAAGAGTTTTCTCATTCCTGTGTTTCTTCTAAAAGGGGCATCAATTTGTGCATGCTGAAGTGACCTAAAACTTACCCCTCGTCATAATGTTCTCTGCAGAGTAGTATACAAGCACTTCCCAGCTACTAATTTCCTAAATATAGACCAGGTTATGAGTCCCTTAAGACTTATGTGCATTGTCCTCTTTCATTATTTTCTGACACTGCATCTGCTGAAGAATATCAGCATGTCAGCATCACTCAGCAGAAATCATCTTGTCCAGTGCTGACTGCATAATCATACATTAAACATGACATAAAATATTAGCCATGCACAAGCTCTATGATGCTCGAGATCTCTGGTGTGTGTCCTGGGTTCAGCAGCAGCAGTCATTTTTCTCCTACTTAGTAGCTGGTGCAGTACTGTGCTTTTGACTTTCAGCCTGAGAACACCACTGATAACACCAATGTTTTTAGTTGCTGCTCAGTAATGTTTACTCTGAACAAGGACTTTCTGAGTCTCATGCTCTGCCAGGGAGCCGGGAGGAAGCAGAGACAGGACACCTGACCCAAACTAGCCAAAGAGGTACTCCATACCACAGCACATCATATCTAGGATGTAAAACTGAGGGCAGTTACCCGGAAGGGCTAGATCACTGCTCGGACAGGCTGGGTATCCATCGGCAGGTGGTGAGCGGTTGTATTCTCTTCCCTTGTTATTTCCCTTATCATTATTATTATTGGTGGTAGCAGCAGTGTTATACCTTAGTTACTGGGCTGTTCTTATCTCAAACCATGGGAGTTTCATTCTTTCGATTCTCTTCCCCATCCCTCTGGGAGCAGGAGGAGAAAGGGGGGTGAGTGAGCTAGCAGCTGCTTGGTTCTGGGTGCCAACTGGGCTTAAACCGCGACCATGTGTTACAGGCTTTCTACCAAGAACAGATAATACTGATGATGATGACAGAATTGACCACAAGCTGTTTTTCTTGAACAAAACTCAGTCAGCAGGGTTTACCCTCTATCCCTCATTTGTTAATGATTCCTCTGGGTCACAGTTTCAATGGATTGCTCCAGCAGCCAGAGACTGAAATACATAAATTCTCTTTTCCCATGGCCACACAGTGGGACCATGAAGAAAGGTGTGATAACACTGAAAGTATCTGATCAGGGCAAATGTAAGGTTACTTCATGTTACCAGATTAACAAAGGCCATCTTAACAGAGTAGAATTTCATTCCAGAAGTTTTTTCTGTGCTAAACCTGAGGGAATGAGGTCTGTAGTTATGAATTATTTGGGCCATTCTTGCATATGGCTCCTTTTAAGCAAAATAGACAATTGAGCTACATGTAGTAGTAAAGAGTGAAAAATGACATATGTTTATTCAAAATTTTAAAGAATATCTGCTTTTAACAAGGATTCTAAGTTGGAAACTGCTTAGTATGGTTTTTAATACTGGATCTCTTGAAAAAGTCTCCAGGATCCTCTAATGACAATCAACTGTCAGGCCAAATTGTTGTGCCCCATTTTATAAACTGTACCTTTTGTACCATAATTGTACCTTTGTACCCTTGTACCCTATAAATTGTGTCTCCCTTTGAATTTTTCACAGCAACACATGACCAGAAATATAATTGAGATAAAAAGCCACTTCCAATTTTCCTGATACCATTTCATTTCATACTCGTTTTACTCCTCTTATCCCTGAAAATAACAACCACCCTTCTTTTTTTCTCACACAGCCAATTTCAGCAGAGGATATCATATTCTGATACAAAAGATAACATTTTAACTGAAATTGGAAAGTAAGGAAGAGCAGAGAGTTACTAAGTATCAATGATGTACCACACAGTGCAAAGATACGTGACACAAGACCAATTTTTTTGCTGTAAAAGCTTTTTCTGATGTAAATAATCTCCTGTTTGGCCATGCAGATTGAATGTATAACATAGCTAGAACTATGCTGTTGGTTGTTGAGGATATAACTTTTCCAGCCACTGATGTGCCACAAAAGTATCATTCTATGGAAGTCTTTATGCTTAATTTTTTACTTTATTAGATTATTTTTTTTACCTTTTGCTTTATTTCATCCAAGCTTGGTATTTGGAGTAAATTCCCACTGATTTTTTTTGCTTGTGCTCTAATGATATTGTTGGTTACTATCTTACTGTAACTAACAGTGTTTTATGGTAGCTAGAGGATTTTTAGATTTTCTGTCACTCCTGGCTTTTTTCTTTTCCTTTTTTTTTTTTTTTTTTTTTCTCTCAGAATTTGTACTCTTCTTCTAGATGTGTGCTTGCAAAATTTATGGTTTTCTGAGTGATAGATTCAGGCCAGTATACCTCATGCTACACTTAAGAAATCAAATTATAAAATGTTCCATTGGACACCACCTGTTATCTGACAGATTGAGATAGCTGGTATTGTTGATCTCTGTGGAAAGATGCATCCTACTGGAATAAATACATAATCTGTGTGCTGTTCCACAGAACCATCATATGAATGAAATGCTGTATCTTATAAAGGTTTTATAAGCATTAGAAATATCAGGCAGAAATTTTGCTATAAAACACATTATGTGTGATCTGCTTCACCCGTGTGCAATGCTTTGTCTTATAACATGCTGTTCAAGAACTTCCATAGGGGAATTCTGACCAAGCAATTTCCTATCTGTCTTAAAAGAGTGTATATTGAAACAAAAAAAGTGAGTATAAAAGCTCTGATTTTCACACAGACTTGCAAGACATAAGCCCTTTTAAAAATCTGTATGCTACTGGAATTTTTGAAGCTATACAGTATATGAGATCAGTGGCCAGGAGCTGCTAGAAAATCTGGCCTTTATTTGTTTCTGTGGCTTTTAGTAAGTTTATTGTTTTATAAAGAGAGCAAATCCAGTCCTTGCATCCAAGTTCATAGATACCCTCAGTAATGCCATGGAGATCGCCTTTCAGGTGTGCCCAAGGTACCCAAAAGTGCCCATCTCTGAATCACAGAATCGTTAGTCCACATTTTGTCTAAAACTTCCTGTGAAGCAAAAGGATATAGGCTACTGGGACACTGAAACTTGCAGAATTTGCTGATAGACTTGTTAAGGGAGGATGCAGCAATCAGAGTAGTGAAAAAAAATCAGACAAATCAGTGCACTGTCAACAAAATTAGAAAGGTGAGTTTCTGAAGGCAAAACCAAGTTGTCAGTGTCAATCTTCAGTCTAGCTTTTGTACTTAATATTATTAATGTACTTAATAAGCAGAGTTTTGTTTTTTTTTAACTGAGTGTCTAACTTGAAATAGACACTGCTGTAGTTAGGCATAACTTAATCTCACGTGGGATTAATATTCTTCAGATAATTCAGACAGCAAATTTCATTCATACAACATACATTAGATTGGAACAGTTATCTTTTCCAACTCCTGGAACTGCCAGAATTTGGTTTGTCCACGTACCTTTATTTCCCCATCTTCTGGCACACATTATAAGCCTGGGTTTAATTAACTGATTACATATGATATGCCTTGTCCTCCTCACCCCACCCCTGGCCAGACTCTTGTCTCCTGCTGTGCACAATATGCAGATAATGCTCACTGAATGAGTAACTATGCGTCTTTTTTAATTTATCATTGTTCAGTGTATGGTCCCGTGCCACGTTTTTAAGTTCTGCTCTGAAGACAGAATTTCTAATTACCTCCTGGGTTTTTCCGTGGTGCTCATCACTACAGTCTCTGAGTGCTTTATGAATCTTAATGAATTTATCTTCACGGCACTTCTATGCACTGTAGAGGAATTGTTATTCCAAATTGACAGAGAGAGGACTGAGACAGAATAAATTAGAAAATACCACTGGGTTTGACAGTCAATATGAGGTGCTTATGAGCTGATTTTTCAGATGGTTTAGTATTATAGGAGACAAGATACATTCAGTGCCTATGTTGCAGGCCTAGCTACTTCATGTTTTCAAACCACAGCAAGGGCCTGGAGTTGCAAGAAAGAGGAAAAAAAGATTTAGTGATCACTTGCAAAAAGCTCAATTGAAGTTACTTGGCCGTGAGAGATCCATGAGAGGGATATAGCTGTTGAGGCCACCATTCCCCTCAACTTTCAGACCATCCTTTCTTTTCATTTAGTTTCTACTGCATCCACTTCTGCACATTTTCCAAGTTCTGCAAAAGTAATATAAGGATTATACAGCATCCTACTCTGTTTAATTCTGATTTTTCAGCAGAGCAAAACTATCCACTGTTTCACTGGATAAGGAACAAATCTCATGTAAAATAAATTTCCAAATTTATTTATTTAATGAAAAGATACAGGAGGGATTTATTGATATTTTGTAGGAAAATTCAGTAATGTTTTAAGCCATGTTTTTAAAAGGGACCTCCTGTTTGGTTTTAGGTTAGTTTTTTTTTGTTTGCTTGGTTGGTTTTTTTGTTGTTTTTTTTAACAAACAAAAAAAGCAAACAAAACAAAGCTGTGAACTGCATGTATATCACCATACAGATACTCACTGCTGAGCTGGAGCAGTAGGGTCTCTAAACTGACTGACAGAAAAGAGGATTTCTGAAGTATTTGCTGATAGCCCAGGGACTGTAAAATTTGGGAATTATAAATTTTAATCTAATTTCTAAAGGGGATTGTGATACTGTAAGCTCATGCCCCTTTTGCAAATTTGATCCCTTCTGGTGTTTTCAGTCTGTGACAGATCCAGTTTTGTTACTTTATTCCATTTTGAGATCTCACTTCCTCTAGGTGCCCCTTTGTCCCCATTCATCACAGTTCTTATCATATTATTCAACTTGTTCTCTCCTCTAGGGTTTCTAATGAAGCCTGATTCTTCACAGAAAGACTTAAGAAAGTATGGCTTTAAAAATACACTTTAATGCGGTATTGTCATAGTGTTGCTTTTTAAATTATACCTGGATGGTCACAAATCCATTAGCTATGCTCTTGTTTAATGCATTACAATTTGAAACACTATCATTTCTATGCTATTTTAGCTTAAGCCTCTTTCCCTATTGATAAATAACTTGCAAAAAAGAAAGATCCATAAAATTACTATCTGAAAAAAAATTGTATCTGACTGCACCAGAAATTTATATTGTGTCCTTAATAGATCACATAAGTTTGCTGTTGATTTCTACCCCATGGACAAAACAGGGTATCAATATCTCCATTCTTTAATCCACAGTTTTTCCTTGTTAGACATGGACACGCTTTACATTGTTACTGTGCTTAATTCCACTACTTTCACAGGGTCAGAGGCTGAAGGGTGTTTGCCCCTTGGAAGTGTTTTGTAATAGGATCCTGATCTCAGCACATTTGAACTCTATTATAGTTCCAGCAAATAACAGCAAAGTGGCAGCATATATAAATAACACATAAAACGTACATGGTGCTTGTGAAAGATTAGCTGTAGCAAAACTGCCTTCCTTCCCTGCACAGGACAATATGCAGTGATTCAGCTCAAAGCCTGCTTGGTAAGTCAGTCAGGATATAAGTGGATTTTAAGAATTTATGGCATTTAGTTTAGAAAGAGAATATTGTCCTAATTTTAGAAGGAGAATATATCTCAGATTGAATTTGACTTTGTCATAATCGTATCTACAGCAGCAGACATATGAAAAAATAAAACTGTTGAAGAACACAAGAGTTAAAAGTTTGTTCAAAGGAAGCAAATGGTTTAGGGGAAAGAAAAATAAGAGTATTAGTATTTACTAATGTAAATAAGACCTTTTGTTATATGTGGAATGAAAGAAATGCATAGTCAGGTGATCTTCTCTTCGCTCCTTCCGTCTTCTGTTGATGATGTGGGACTGAATGGGAAAATGCAGTCCATAAATGATTGGCTTCGAGGCTGGTGCTCCAGGCACGGCTTTGGATTCTTTGATAACGGCTGGTTTTATAGGGCACCGGCCTGGACATTGGCATGTGGGAAAGGTTTATCGCACAGAGGTAAAAGGATGCTGGGGCACGAATTAGCGGGGCTCATTTGGAGAGCTTTAAACTAGATTTGAAGGGGGATGGGGTTGTAGCTCGGCTTGCCTCAGTGGGACAGCGCTCCGGAATTGATGAAGACTGGGAGGCCTCCTGTAATCCTAGGGTGAAATCGGTGTGCTCGGCTCGCTCCCTGAAATGTCTGTACGCCAATGCGTGCAGCATGGGAAATAAGCAGGAGGAGCTGGAAACCTGTGTTAAGTCGGGAGATTATGATCTGGTGGCAATTACAGAGACGTGGTGGGACAGCTCACATGACTGGAATATAGTCATGGAGGGCTATGTCCTTTTCAGGAAAGACAGGCCAGCCAGGCGGGGTGGTGGGGTTGCTCTTTATGTGCGAGAGCAGCTACAATGCATTGAGTTCTGTCCGGGGACAGATGATGAGCGAGTTGAGAGTCTGTGGGTGAGAATTAAGGGGCAGGCTGGCAGGGGCGATACTGTTGTGGGGGTCTGTTACAGGCCACCGGATCAGGGTGAGGAAGTTGACGAGGCCTTCTACAGGCAGCTGACAGCGGCCTCACAGTCACAGGCCGTGGTCGTCGTGGGGGATTTTAACTTCCCTGATGTTTGCTGGAAGGACTACTCGGCAACCCAGCCACAGTCCAGGAGGTTCCTCCAGTGTATAGATGATAACTTCCTCATGCAAATGGTGGATGAGCCAACCAGGAGAGGTGCGCTGCTGGATCTCATCCTCACTAACAAGGAGGGTCTGGTTGAAGGAGTGAAGGTTGAGGGCTGCCTTGGTTGCAGCGACCACGAGATGGTAGAATTCAGGATCTTGTGTGGTAGGGTCAGTAGAATAGCAAGTAGAATCGCAACCCTGGACTTTAGCAGGGCAAACTTTGGCCTCTTCAAGCGCTTGCTAGGGGAAATCCAGTGGGCTAGGCTGCTTGAAGGGAAAGGGGCCCAAGATAGTTGGTTGACATTCAAGGACTGCTTTTTCTGAGCTCAAGATCGGAGCATCCCAACACGTAGGAAGTCGAGGAAGAGGGTCAGGAGACCTGCGTAGCTAAATAGGGAATTGCTCGGTATGCTCAAGTGGAAGAGGAGAGTTTACAGGTCATGGAAAGAAGGGCTGGCCACTTGGGAAGAATATAAGGCTGCTGCTAGAGGATGTAGGAAAGCTGCTAGGATGGCTAAGGCCTCCTTGGAATTAAAGCTGGCGAGAGGGGTCAAGGACAGCAGAAAGAGCTTTTTCAAATACATGGCAGGTAAAACTAACACCAGAGGCAATGTAGGCCCGCTGATGAACGGGACTGGTGCCCTGGTGACAGAAGATACAGAGATGGCAGAGTTACTGAATGACTTCTTTGTCTCTGTCTACTCTGCTGGAGGCAGTCCTGAAGAGCCCTGTACCACTGAGACCCCGGATGAAGACAGGTCAACGGAGCGGTCTGCCTTAGTCGATGAGGAATGGGTTAAAGACCAGTTGAGCAATCTGGATATCCATAAATCCATGGGTCCAGATGGGATGCACCCGCGGGTGCTGAGGGAACTGGCTGAGGTCATTGCTAGACCGCTCTCCATCATCTTTAACAAGTCTTGGGAAACGGGAGAGGTGCCTGAGGACTGGAGGAAAGCAAATGTCACTCCTGTCTTCAAAAAGGGCAAGAAGGAGGACCCGGGTAACTATAGACCGGTTAGCCTCACCTCCGTTCCTGGGAAAGTGATGGAACACCTTGCCCTTGGTGCCATCTTAAGGCATATCAAGGATAAGAGGGTTATGAGGGGCAGTCAACATGGCTTCACCAAGGGGAAGTCGTGCTTGACCAATCTCGTAGCCTTTTATGAGGAAATAACACGGTGGATGGATGATGGCAGAGCGGTGGATGTGGTCTACCTCAACTTCAGCAAAGCGTTTGACACGGTCTCCCACAGCATCCTTGCGGCTAAATTGAGGAAGTGTGGTCTGGATGATCGGGTAGTGAGGTGGACTGTGAACTGGCTGAAGGAGAGAAGCCAGAGAGTTGTAGTCTATGGGGCGGAGTCTAGTTGGAGGCCTGTATCTAGTGGAGTGCCTCAGGGGTCGGTACTGGGACCAGTATTATTTAATATATTCATCAATGATTTAGATGAGGGAATTGAGTGTACTATCAGCAAGTTTGCTGATGACACTAAGCTGGGAGGAGTGGCTGACACACCAGAAGGCTGTGCTGCCATCCAGCAAGACCTGGACAGGCTGGAGAGTTGGGCAGGGAATAACTTGATGAAATATAACAAGGGAAAGTGTAGAGTCCTGCATCTGGGCAGGAACAACCCCAGGTTCCAGTATAGGCTGGGGAACGACCTGATAGAGAGCAGTGTAGGGGAGAGGGACCTGGGGGTCCTGGTGGACGACAGGGTGACCATGAGCTGACACTGTGCCCTTGTGGCCAAGAAGGCCAATGGCATCCTGGGGTGTGTTAGAGGGGGGGTGGTTAGTAGGTCGAGAGAGGTTCTCCTTCCCCTCTACTCAGCCCTGGTGAGACCTCATCTGGAATATTGTGTCCAGTTCTGGGCCCCTCAGTTTAAGAAGGACAGGGACCTGCTGGAGAGAGTCCAGCGCAGGGCAACTAAGATGATTAAGGGAGTGGAGCATCTCCCTTATGAGGAAAGACTGAGGGAGCTGGGTCTCTATAGTTTGGAGAAGAGGAGATTAAGGGGTGACCTTATTAGTGTATATAAATATATAAAGGGGAAGTGTCACGAGGATGGAGCCAGGCTCTTCTCAGTGGCAAACAATGAAAGGACAAGGGGTAATGGGTACAAATTGGAGCACAAGAGGTTCCACTTAAACCTGAGAAGAAACTTCTTCTCAGTGAGGGTGACAGAACACTGGAACAGGCTGCCCAGGGGGGTTGTGGAATCTCCTTCTTTGGAGGCATTCAAAACCCGCCTGGACACGTTCCTGTGTAACCTTATCTAGGTGTTCCTGCTCCGGCAGGGGGATTGGACTAGATGATCTTTTGAGGTCCCTTCCAATCTCTAACATACTGTGATACTGTGTGATACTGTAATTAACATAGGTATGTACATATATGTATATATGCTGTCACTGTGTCTTGCAGATATTCACTACTGATAATTATTATTACTGAGCTCTTAATAAAGTTAAAATATGGGAAATCCCACAGTCACCACTGTAGTATCAGTTTATTCCAGTTTTTAAAAGTGGGTGTTTTTGCATGGCATTGGGCATAATAACAGCAGCACAATGGTAAAACACTATAAATCATTAAAAAAGACACTCAGGAATATTTCTTTTTTGCTACTTTTTTTCAGTGATACGGTTTTGATTTTCTTTTGCTGGAAGATGGGAGCTGATGACACCAACCCACATATAGTAAGAAACGATCTATGGAAGATGCTGCTTAGTAGCCCTTCAGGCTGCAGCAATTCTGTCTTATAATTTTTGGCTGTGTGGATCTTATCTTCCAACATAAGCAGTTAAACTCAATAATCCCATTACTGTAGCAAAGCAGGATGCAAGAATCCTCCGAAGCAGAAAAAAAGCCAAAACTAAATTAAATACATTTTGAGACATCAAAATATCCTTTAAAAATCTGGCTTACGCAGTGTTTGGATTTCTTGGTAGATTATTATTATTAAATAAGCAAGTGAATAAACATTAAATTATTGGCAGTTATTCTACCCTGAAAGATACTTGATGGGATTCTGTGTCACAATTCTGCTTAATATAAGTATCAGGCAATTGCAATTAGGGGAGTCTGTGAGGAAATACACATAGAAACATTTTCAAGACAATACCATGCACTCATCTTGTATCTGCAGCTCATCTCGCACAGGTAGTGTGATCAAGCATCTCATTAAGAGCTTGGTAGAGGCTGTGGCATGGTTGAGAGAAAATTGATTAAAGTTAAGTCTTGATATTAATACTAAGATGATGAGACTTGGGAAAGCAACCAGAGGATATGGACAGCCCTTTTATTGAGGATGTGCATCCATCAGTTTCCAGTTCAGCTGACTCCAAAGTTAGAGGGCATCTTATTAGATTTTCTACAGCTTTTATATCATCACTCAACTTCTTTGATCTGGGTGGTATTTTATTTTTACCCCTGGATCAGGTCATAGTATTACAGCAGGCTCTCCAGCTCTGGAACTGGTGCAAATGCTCTAAATGTTACTCATTAAACAACTTTAAAATAATTGAATAGAAGGCCCTGTGAAATTTCTGGGGTTTATTTCCTCATAAATAAAGGGCTGATCATAATATTTTCCACTTGATTATGTCATTCAATGAGCTCTCCTATATCTCTCTCATCTGAACAAGGTTTGTTTTGAGTAGGAATTGCAGAATAATAGACTCTTGTAGGCAGAAACTGTGGCTCTCTTGACAGCATACTGATAAAAGGTCAGACTAGGTATCAGCTCTGTGAAGATGAGGCTAGGATAGGGTAAATAACATGTAAATATATTGAGATATGTTTAACAAAAGCTGTAGTGCATTTAATAATTGGCTGCTTTTAGTTCTGGAGCTGTTCTATACAAATCCTTCCTTGTCCAAGCACTAGTAATAAGTATCACAGTGAACAGTATTAAGTAATCTGGCCAAAAAGTATATCTTTTTTTCCTTGATGAGTTTTCAGTTTCATCAGTTCCTTGGTCTGCCTCCCCACTTAGCTGCAGGAATGCCAGTGCCTGTATGAAGAAAAGTTTGGAAAATGTGAGTCTTAAAGAACTGTAGATCTGTAGATCTTAAAGAACTGTAGCAACAAGCATTACTGATCTATTCTTTTCCATATTCCAATATTTGACCCAGAAGCAACTGTTTCTATACGCTTTCATAGATTTTTTTTTAAATACCTAATTTCTAAATGTTAATGACAAAGTTTTTAAACAACTAGTCAGAACAAAAATACAGGGACTAAATGTCCATATTAGTAACATTAAACTTCCCTTAAAAAGAAAACATAAAAAAATGCACAGTTCAGACTTACTGTACTAGAAAGGAAGAAGAAAATTTCATTGTCTCGCTCACATAGAACATGCTGATTGTTGAATTTATGTTCTTTCTCTCCCATACCTGAAAAGGGGTACCTCAGTTTTTACAGAGCCAACAGAGGTAGCAGTTTGCACAAAAAAGGGTCTCAGTTAAGAGTGTATCTGCATCAGCCATGCCAGGTATGGTGGTAACAAGCCACAGGTCAGTCTCCCCAGCAGGTGTTGGAGCCACTGCCCCAGCCAGGGTAGAGCCTTTCACACAGGCAGAGCTTCAGATCTTGGATGCAGCCCTCCAAGCCCCAGGCTGCAGGGAGCACCTTGTGTTTCTCTCTGATGCCAGGAGCAATAGTCCTGTGTCCTTCAGTGCAGTCTTGGAGGACCTGTGCTGCCAAGTGGAGGAGTTACACGGAGAAGTGAGCTGGCTATTCAGCATCAGAGAAGATAAAAGGGAGATAAACAGGATCTCTTCTGAGATGCAGCAGCTTGAAGAGCATCAGTGTCCATCTGCAGCAGAGATGCAGGCAGTGTTTCACCCTGGTATTAAGGCAAGGGCAGCATGCGGAGAAGGTGAAGGGTGGAAGCTCATGACTTCTGACTTCAATGGGAAGGCTTCTGCCCCACCTTAGAGTTTACAAACGTGAAACAGGTTCACCACCCTCAAAGAGAAAGAGGACCCAGATACACCTTCAAGAAAAGCATATGGGCCACCTGACTATATACCATGCAAGGCCACCAGGAAGAAGTGGTAAGAGATTGTAATGGGCAACTCCCAGCTGTGGGGGACAGAGACACTCATCCACTGACCTGGTCTGTCACCAAGAGCTTTGCTCTCGGCTGGGGTTCTGGGTCCATCGTGTTGTGAAGAGCTGTCAAAGATACTATCCCCTCTTGTTTTCCATATGAGCACCAATGATGCTACCAGGCTGACAAACAAGTGGATGAAGCCCTCTAAAGATAGTATAAAGCCCTGGAGTGAAAGAGGCCCAAGAAAACCGGTTCATATTCAAGGATTACCTCCTCCAGGCTCAAGAGAAGTCCATTCCAGCAAGTAGAAGTCAGACAAAAATGCCGGGAGGCCTGCATGAGTGAACAAGGAGCTCCTGGCAAAACTCAGACACAGAAAGGAAGCACACAGAATGTAGAAGCAAGACAGGTAATGTGTGCTGAATATAGAAACATTGTCTGAGCATGCAGGGATTAGGTTAGGAAAGCTAAAGCCCAAATGAAATTGAATCTGCCCAGGGATGTCAAAGGCAACAGAAAGCCCTCTGTAAGTACATAGGTGACAAAAGAAAGGCTAGGGCACACTGATGAAGGATACTGGGGACCTGGTGACAGGACATGGAAAAGGCTGAGGTACTGAACGCCTTCTTCACCTCAGTCTTCACTAGCAAGACTGGCCTTCAGGAATACCAGGCCCTAGAGACCAGGGAGAAAGTCTGGAGTGAGGGAGATTCTCTTTCTTTGTGGAAGAGGATCAGGTCCAGGGGTGCTTAAGCAAACTAGACCTATATAAGTCTGTGGGCCCTGACTGTATGTACTCATGAGAGACCTGGGGGTGCTGGTGGATGCTAAGGGTTGAACATGGGTCAGCAATGTGCCCCTATTGCAAAGAAGGCCAGTGGTATCCTGTTTTATGGGCCACATTAAGAGAAGTGTTGCTAGCAGATCAAGGAAGATGATCTTTCGTCTTTACTCAGCAATGGTGCAGCCACATCTGGAATACTGGGTCCAGTTCTGGGCTCCCGAGTGCAAGACAGACATGGCCACATTGGAGACAGTGCAGCAAAGGGCAACAAGATGATGAAGGGACTGGAGCAGCTGTTCTAGGAGAAAGGACTGAGTGAGCTGGGACTGCTCAGCCTGGAGAAGAGAAGGGTCACGAGGTCTCATCAACGTACATAAATACCTGCAGGGAGTGTGCAAAGAGGGCAGAGCCAGGCTCCTTTCAGTCATGCCCAGTGGCAGGACCAGAGACACTGGACATGAACTGTGAGAGTGTCTGAAGACTGGCAATGGTTGCCCAGAGAGGTGAAGTCTCTGTCCTTGGAAATATTCAAGAGCCATCTGGAAATGGTCTAGGAACTGGCTCTCAGTAGCCCTGCTTGATGAGGGGGCTGGACCAGATGGCCTCCAGAGATCCCTGCCAACTTCAGCCATTCTCTGGAACGATAAGGAATAAATTACTTCGTATTTTATGATTATTCTTTATCGCTTATATTTATTTTATAATTCATCATAATGTATCATGTACATATAGTACTGCTGACTTTCTTTATGCTGATAAGACACATTTTCCTTGTTTATTTCTTGGAGCAGAGGCTAGTGCCTTGTACTGGATGTTTAAAAGTAGTTTGCAGCTTTTAAAAAGAACATAACGGGAGGCAACTTATAAAAAAGTAGTTCAGCAGCCCCATTTCTCAGTTCTTGAACATTTCATTGTGACTGGTAACTGGGCTTATGCTGGGTGAATTATCTTAAGCAAGGTAATATGAGTGTTCAGCCAGATGGGAGGGGAGATTGCTGTGATATGGTTCTGAAGCTCAAGAAAGGAGCACTTTTGTAGGAGGTCAGAGGGGGAATGCTAGGACAGTTCAGTGCAGGAAAACACAGTTGCATGTATTCCTCTAAGCTCAGAGAATGAGTCTGGAGTGACTGATGTGTTAATATTGACTGGTTAAAACTGGCTACATTTTACATTTACTGCAAACGGTGACATTTCTAATGCAAGATGGGCCGTCTGGCAGGTTTCCATCCTTCTGAAAAACCTTCTGAATGAAGAAGAAATACTTTGTTCTGTTATATAATCTTCACTCTTTAATTTCTTTTTTTTTTTTTTTTTTTTTTTTTTTAAGCTGCTGTGTTCTGGCCATCTGGCTGCCTCTCGCTTCTTCTGTTATTGAAGCAAACAAGATAGATAAACTGTTGAAAAGACCAATATTTACAACATTATTGAATCTCAAAGACATTCATACTCAAGTTTCTCACTCTTCTAATAAGCTTTGTTGGAAATAAAACAGGCTGGAAATCACTGCACGTGACTTTATCAGTGTTTACTTTACTGTGAGGGGAATTTCAAAAATCTCACATTATGAGAGCCTCAGTCTCTTTTCAAATAATGATCTCACACTAAAACCAGATTGCCAAAGCTATGCGTAGCCCAGATCCAAAAGAATATTTAAGCTCCTAATGTCTGTTTAAGGCCACAACTTTCTATCCATTTCCTTAACGAGACAGTAATATCCTAAATATTCTGTTGTTTCTGTGACTAGTTATCTAACGACAGTAATAGACAACAACTCCTACCTTGAGAAGAATCTGTGTGGAGTATGTACATAAATCTGTAATTTCCCATCTATTAATGAAACACGTTGGGATGATTCATATAACAGATAAAAACTAGTTGTCATAATCTATTTGGAAAACATTAATTGTTCAGAAAGAAATAAGATGTGGTATTACATGCCAAAAATTGACGTCACCTGCTTTAAGTCATTTACAACCTGACAGCCGGGTATCTTGAATGCGTATGGATTATTCTCTCATAGGTAAAGACCTATGTCTTTTATACATCTCGCAGGTAAAGACCAGTGTCTTTTATACATCATATAAATGTTATATATCATGAAATGTCACTAAACTGCTGGGTGAACAGCTCATTGCATAACAATATATAATGTACATGCACTGGGTACCTAATGTCCCTCAGGCAGGAGACATCCAATACTCTTAAAGACCAGGGACTTTCCAGCAGGCTTTCAGAGATAAGACACCTAATGAGGGAAGAGTAGGCTGTATCTCCAGGTGTTATGTCCATCTTCTATTTACTTAGATCCATGATAATAATTTTATCAAAATAATTAAAGTGTATTATTGAATTGTAATTATATGAACTGCTCTGTAATATAACTTTAAGAGTAACTTGATTATTTTTTCTTGTATGACATGCTAACCTGAAGGCTAATAAAGCTAAGAAGCACTGTTGAGCAGGAACTGGCTACTGTATATGTTTAAAATGAAGGATCTTAAACATCAGTGGCATTTGAAGTCCATATTTTATGTTTACCATCTTTCTAAAAATGAGCATCTAAAACCAGTATCTTCCTCATCCAGAGCCTGTAAATTAGTCTCCGGGCTGCTCTTATACTGGTTTAACAGTAAGAACTATGATACTTGAACATTTAAACATCTTCTTATTCAATCCAATTCTAAGGACAAAAGCTTTTCTTCTTAATTATTAAATCGGTATGAAAGCAGGCTGGAGACACTGGGATTTCACTCCAGTTCTGTCAAGAATCTTCTTACTTACAGCCAGCTACCTGATAGAATTAGAATAAGAAATAGTAAACGTGATTTTTTTTTAACAAACATCAGTTTAAACGATTGTAACCTCTAGGTAAAGTTTTGGCCAGCATTAACCAGCTGAAATTAAGTTTTTCTTAGACCTATAGTACGATAATTAGCTTTTACCAAATACTTCTCTTGCTAGCTACATAAGTCTGTCATCAACATGTAACAATTTCAAATTAAATGGTTGGATTTTAGAAAAGCCATTTAAAATAGGTATCCTTTGCAAACATACATGGTTTTTCACATCTGTTAAATTACTTAGATTCCCCCTTTCCCAAGATTTGCTTAAGTGTGAGGAGCTGGCTACAAAGGGATTGCTGCGTCCTTTATACTTGCTTGGCAGGCTATGCCGTCACCTACCTTGTCATGTCAGTTACTAAAAACAAGGAATGGCTTAAGTTTAGGCCAATTAACTTCAAATGAAGGAACAGGGAAGCTGACAAAATCTTGGTATCACTTTTTTGTCGGTGGTATTGAAAACTGCTGGGATGATCAAGCTAGTCATAACTGAGGAATGTTCTTTCTAATTTTATGCAAGTTTCTGTGGATTACTCTGAAGAGAACTAAGAGCAAATTGCCAGTGACCTAAGAAACTTAAAGTCTCTAGCTTCTTCAAGAATTGCTTCAGCAGAGACCTAAGGAGAAGAAAACATTCTCCCTGAAATGTGAAGATATTAACCGTTAAAGATCTTCATGCATCGATGTTTTGCTTTCTCAAGATCTTCAACGGATGAGCTCTAGCAAACCTTATTGCAGTGCTTTAAGATGTAATTTCCCCAGATGTGTGACTGATCTTGTGCTGAATAGTAAGTCCAGTAGCAGCATCAGAAAGTCAGTTTTTGAGCTTCTGTTCCTCTGTACCCCAAACCCTTAATGGAAAGTTTGGCTAACAAAGGTGGGCTGTATTATGAACCTGACCTGTGAAGAGTTGACTGTGAAGTATGTTGACTTTGTCACATATAAGTGACTTCCACCAGATTGTTTGATGACCAGAAACTGCAAGTTCATAAAATCACAGATGGCCACAGCTCTTTGATCATGTGCTTTTTCAGAGTTCTTTATCTGTTTTCTATCTGAGGGATGCTTTATTTATACTACATAAAATAGAGGTCTTTATGGTGCATTTGCCACAATCAACAAAACTCTTTAATGATGAAATTTTAATGATGATTTTGTGTGAGCCTTATGAATTGAACCTGTCTAACACTAGGCCACAGGCACAATGAGCAGCATGGATTTGCCTCTTCATGCTAAATTTATCCAGTTATTGGACCCAAGATAGAGGGATCAGGCAATTCCTAAGAAGGCCTAAAAAAAAATGGGCTGGAAGACTAAGTACTATGTTATGGCTGTCTCTTCATTTCATCTCAGAGAAGAGAGAGGTAAAGACAAAGGACCCTGGATAACTGAAACCTACTTGACTGAAGATTATTTTGCTTACATTTAATGTGCAGTTTTCATTTGAAGAATGAAATGGAGAGAAAGGCTTGAATACATTCTGGGGCTTCTATTAATTATTGTTGAAGTGATATGCCTGGAACTTAAAGGCTTTTCAGAGAACATTTTCTCTGTGAATTAAAGGTTGAATATTTCAGACATAATTCTTTCACATAGTCTTCCTGTGCACAATATATTTCCATCCCCAGAAAGATTGTATTGGTAACCCACTTGAACTTGGAGAACATGAATAAGAAATCCAATATACTGAAGAGTTTTGATGATTATCTGTCAATACCTGTAGCCAGTGAGTCCTTTGAGACCATGGAAATTGTCTAAAAATAAAATCAGTCATGAATGCGATGGTCTTTGTAATCATTATCACTGCTCTGCATAGTGGCTTTCATTTCTCACCAGCCATTTCTATCCGCTTAGTAATATGATCCTTCATAGACTTAGGAAGGCTTCGAGATGTGCGGTATTTGTAAATAATACTTGGTTTGGACCATGTTAATTTCCTAATGCCGTTAATCTACCAGTGAGATGATCCCATTGTCTCCAGAGTGCAGTCCTTGAGTACGGTTGGAACAGGAACACATGCGCAGTCTTTTGTATTTGCAAGGCTTCTGCCTACAAACATTTCCAGTGCTGACACTAAGGTAACATAAAGAGCTCACACTGTTGTTATTTCACTAGGAACAGGGAGAACAGGGTGTTTTTATTATAATATGACTCCTTGGTCACATATGCCCATGGGCAGGACTTTAAAACTTCTCCTTTTCTTCAACCATCCAGTAACGCATTAAAGTTTTTTTAAAATCTAAGCCTTTCTAAGCTTATAAAACACACAAAACAAAAACCTGTTTGAGGTTACAATGCATGCTAAATTTCTCTTATATAAATCATCCTCCTTGCTCAATTGCTAAGATCAGACTATTCCAAGATTCTTTCTTTTCTAGGTAACGATTAACCAAGTCTATGAAGGATCAGATTATTACGCAGATAGAAACAACTGGTGAGAAATGAAAAACACTATGCATTGCTTATTCTCCTTTCTGGCCAAGTGAAGAGCATACTTTTTCACTGACACCTGAACTGTGTGACTTGACTTCGGTTGTGCTATTTGGTCAAATTAGCATCCATACCTTCTTGCCTTTGTCTTTTGCCAGGTCCAGCTCTTCAGTCTCAGTCAGCACAGGCAAAACAGCCTCTGTTCAAGCCATGAAAAGTTTCTATCAGGTATTAACTCACTTTTCTATTTTATCCCAGCCACAGGTGAATCAGCCTGCAGTTGGAATGAAGATTCCTACTACCTCTGTGAAGCAACATATTACAGTACAGGTCTAGAACAACTTGATTCTTGGCAAATGTTTTCTCCCCGATATTGAGGATGAAACACTATCCCATGGAGTTTAATGAGTCTGGCAAAATAAAGCTAAGACTTCTCCAATGAGTGTTAATTTTTAAGTATGTTACTATGTATTTAAACTCTTTCCTAGCTATCTGGTTTTGGCTACTTTTGCAGGTAAGTTATTGAACTAGTGTACCTTCAGTTTGACTGAGGAAACCTCTGGTATGACTTTTATATTTTTACAGAAAATGCAAAAATTAATTATTTAGGAAAAGCGAAAAAAAAAATTAAAATGTCAAAAAATTGAGATAAGTCTTCCTTTCATTGTTTTTCTTTGAAAATTTGGTACAGGTGAAGCTGAGATAAGTATAAATTTGGCTGCAAAAGAACTCAGGAAATTTTTTTTCTTTTTTTTTTTTTTCCCCGCAAGATATTCTCTGAAGCTGTTGGGACTACAGAAAACTTACTGCAAGTTAAAATCTTAGTTTATTAATCAGTGGTAAAATGCTTGCCTTGCTGTAAGCCATGGTTATTCATGCTGCATATTGCTTTGTCTCCACCCCATGTGAAGCCACCTGTTGTGTAAACACACCTACCTGGTAAAGGAGGGCAGCATGTACAGACATGAATCTGAATTCTGAAACTTCTGTTTTGCCAAGTTTTTGGTCAGATTAGTTTCCTGGTTTTGTCCACAGGATATCCTCACAAGTAGTTGTGCTGGCAGTACTAAGGATAATGATGGAGGGGGATTCAATGATGCAGAAGTAGGGTTGAGTTAGTGTAGTGAGTCAGTCAGTAGGGTTGAGTGAGTGATCTTGGCTGGGGTATGGTTAAGAAATGAGAAGCAACTAAGTCAAAAGAATTGTATCACTGCTGAGTGTAGACCTTTATTTTCAGGAAGGAGACATTAAAGTGAGATATATGCAGCCTATGGAATTTCTGGGCTCTGATGGTGAAATTGAGTTTATAGGATCTCTTGGCTTTTTTATCTCCCTCATGTCAAACATCATTCAGGACAACAAAATGGTTAATTTTTCAAGACACCAGTAGTCTCCTCTTATGTTAAGTTCAATTTAAAAGCTTTACACATAAATCTGCTGTGCTGTGGTATAACATCAGTGCTGGCAAAAATATACAAATTATGCCATCTGTTGTTGGATTGGATACAGATGTCAATTCTTTAACTGGGCAACCAACCTGAATTGTTCACAGCAGGATTAAGCAGGGTATCCTCATTGTTCACATCCTGGATTGGCAATCATGTTGACCAAATGGTTACTCACTTATTATTCAGTAGCTAAAAATATCCTCTAATCACAAATTAGACATTTAACTGTCATCCTTTTAACTTCCCAAGATTTAAAATGAAATAGAAGTATGTTTCTGGCAACTGAAAATCAACCTGAAGGCTTTATCTACCAATAATACACATGAACAAATTATTTTACTATTCTATGATTCTATTCCTAAACATGAAGTTACAACTTAGTTTTCCATTATTCTTCTAGTGCTTTAAAGTTCACGCTGCTATCAATAAAGGTGAGAGTATAAATATCACAATGTAAGAATCAATTGTGAAATGTTTAATGAAAATTCTGTGAACCCAAAAGAAGACCAGATGTGAACTTAGTGATAATAGCAGTGCCTTTTTTGTACCATGCCAGTTCAAAATTAATGTGAGAGATAATGATGCTTTACATGTAAAAGTATTATTACAGTCAGTGTAATATCCACTGTAATGTTTATTTTATATTACCTTCAAATAATTTCTAGCTGCCTTTGACCCAAGCAGCTAGACAAAAGCCTGGAGAATTGATGGTTGTTCTAATTAGGAAAAAGAGTGATGATGCCCTTTTAAAATCTCCATGCACTTTATTCAAAAGTACCCCATTATTTTTCTTGTTTGTATTAACCTCTATTTTCCTGAATGCTGGAAAAACTGAACAAGAACATTTATCCCATGTTCATTATCTTATGCTATGTCAACTGTGCCTACATCAAAAGGTCATTCTCATGAGTAGTTTTAGGGTTAAATCCTGTTCTTCATGTAAGACTTCATCTTTACCTCAGGCTGTTTCATATGATGAGCATAAGGTGCATTCAGCCCCTTACTCTCTGCCCCTAACAACAGCATTGTCATCTCTTGGTTTTACTGTGTGCTGTAGTGGCATCTTCCTTGCACCTGGTGTACATCAACCCCGAACAAAGCAGGAAAGCCTTGGACACTGTGCTGCAGCCAGTGATGAGCACTCCAGTGCACATGTCCTGCTACTATGGTCCCAAACACAGCTCTTCGCTGATTCAGCTTGCTATTGAAACATAGGTTGCAGAGCACTGCTCAGTAGCGAGAGGTAAAAAGTGTACTATGTACTGTGGTTTTTGAACTCTGAACTATATGAGATCCTTGATTAGCATAAAGAATAGCCTAGAAAATTGCACAGTTGTGTGATCATAACGATCATACTTACTGATCTTTTCAATTCTAGCAGCAGAGAGAAAAAGCAATAATACAGAAAGAGTTATAGTACTAGAACAGAGAAAATATGCTTCCAAAAAACCACATAAATTAACCTATGGAAGTAACTATGAACTGACCCTGGAATGCCTTTGCTTCCATTCTGTGTCTAACTTAAATGAGATTGAGTATAAGCAGCTGCTCTATACAATGGAAATAGCTTGTAATATTTACTGTCAAATCTGGGGCAAAACCATTCCTAAATTAATTTTTGCACTATTGACACAGTCCCACTGGTGTTTGGTGAACCAGATCTGGCTCACAGGCTGCTTGTATCCAGCCTTATCAAGGGCACCAGAGTGCCTACCTGCTCTGCCACAGAACCCTCAGATAATGCTGCAGTTGCTGCTGCTTGGGTATCCTTCTGTGTTGTCAGAAACAGCAGTGGCTGCAGAAGGAGGGCTTCAGACTTCAAGTGTGGCCACTTGGGGATTGCACTGATGGTAGGTGGGATAATCAGCAGTGGTTGCTTCTTCACATCCCAAGAGTAGCTTCTCTAGAATGAAGAAAGGTGGGTGTCAGTGATGTCCCCCAAATAACCTGTCTGCAAGCATATTCAAGCACCCCTGAAAATCCCGATCTTTCTGCTTAAACTTTTGAAATAAATATTCGGGTCAGTACTTCTCATTTTTAAATTCTGTCTGATGTTCTCCTTGAAGTAATGTACAGAAAAGATTGGATTGCCTCCATATCTGGAGCTGAAAAGACAGTCTTGCCTATTACAGCCTGTAATTCTGAAATACAAGAATGATCTGATTTCAATAAAATTGCATTTTAATTATTTAGTCTCTTTAATCTATTATTGAAAAGCTCTTATAATGCAGCTCTAGAAAACAGTCCTATACTAAACTGAGGTGTATTTTTTCTGGCATTGTATCAAAGATTTCTGATATTCTCAATTAATCATAGCTAGGTTATGTGCCCTATAAAATTAACAATATATGAAGCTTCAATATTTCATTTGATCTTAATAAGAATGGTCCACAGGAGCCAGTGAGTTTTTCAAACTAGATTAAGCTACAAAAATCAAATAATTAAACACAGATTTATTTTTAAAACCAGACTACGATTCTCACATTTCTTTAGCACTTTCTGCAATTAGAATATTAG
This sequence comes from Neopsephotus bourkii, assembly GCF_033783945.1. Taxonomy (NCBI): domain Eukaryota; kingdom Metazoa; phylum Chordata; class Aves; order Psittaciformes; family Psittacidae; genus Neopsephotus; species Neopsephotus bourkii. The sequence continues at coordinate 84,528 of NW_026900692.1, forward strand.
TATGTATATGTAAGACCTTATTTAAAAGTTGATCCTCTCAAACACACTTCACATGAAAAAAAAAAAGAAATCAATATTTTCTGATTGTGCACTTACAAATTCTCTAAGGATTTTGGAGGTCTGTAACTCTGACAAGGTTATTGGAAAGGAAGGTGATCCCTTCTAGCAAGCATATATATTCACATTCAGTCAAGGTCACTTATAAATGAAATGAATGTCATTTCATAAACACCTCTGAACAACTGTGTTCTATTATCTAAATGGGAAGGAGAGGTGTTAATGGGTGTCTAAGGAATGAAATCAATTTAGCTTGCAGGCACTCAGCTGTTAGAACAGTTGTGAACATGTCTGGCTGCTAATATACGTTGATTAGTATTAGTATCATGCAATGTCTGAAATGTGGCTGTCATGACATTTCTAAGCCAATGAATGGTGATTACAGCTCTCTTTTCTTTATTCCTTATCTGAGTAATCACTTCTGGCTGGGTGGACTATCAGGTTTGCAACGGGCACAGTATAGAGTTTGAAGATTTGTACCCACAGGCATCTTCTCATTGCTGTGATCCTGAGGAGGAGGAAAATAAGAGTGTTTGACCTGTTATTTACTGGCAGCAAAGGATTCTGCATAGCCCACTGAGAAAGTTACAAGGACCTGAACTGAATTAGAAATACAAGCATATCTTTGTATGCTTGATACTTATGCTGACAATATGTGCTTGATGTGTTGATGCTGACAACTTGAAGTAGAATTTTCAAGTGCAGAATTAAAGAATAAACTTGCCTTTGCAGGATTTATCTTTGATTTTTTTTCTTTTCCCTAACATAATGCATGATGGAAAAGTTTAGTGCCAGAGGGGAGACAACATTGATTAAAAATATCAATAAAACAACGACAAAATAAATGTTTTGTTGACTTTGCGGATGAGTAATCTGTCTACTGTACCATTTCAGTAAAAGAATACAGAGGGATTATGAAAAATTAGGGATGCCCAGACTTTCTGCACCATCCCAGTATATCTCACCATTCTATATACCTCAAATACTCCAGTGAAGAGAGCTTTGCCATGGAAATAAGCTGGGGCCACCTGTCCTTGAAAAACAATCTCTTCCTAAAAACTACTCAGAAGAGATGATGAAATGAATTCCCAGAAAACTCCCCCCTAGTTTATATACTGGGCATGACATGCTGTGGTATGGAATACCCCTTTGGCTAGGCCAGGTCATATGTCCTGTCTCTGCTTCCTCCCAGCTTCTTGTGCCTCTCCTCACTGGCAGAGCATGAGAGACTGAAAAGTCCTTGATTGGAGTAAACATTACTTAGCAACAACTAAAACATCAGTGTTATTAATGCGGTTCTCAGGCTAAAGTAAAAAACACAGCACTGCACCAGCTGCAAAGAAGGAGAAAAATGACTGCTACTGCTGAACCCAGGACACATGGGAACTACAAAGCTTCATTCTTGTAATAAAGGATGGAAGGGTATGCTTTTTCTTCAAGCATTTGCAGCAGTAATAGGAGTGGATGTCCTTCTTGATGGTCCATAACGCTTCCCTCTGTAGCTCTACTGATCCGAGTTTTACATCACTTGTATATCCCATGGCCCACATCTTGTCGACCTCTTATGGACCATAAGAAATTTTTTTCTGAATCATGTGTCTTAGCCTGTTTTTTCAGTAAAATTGCTGCTATACAAATCATTCTATAAGAAATGGAGGTGTACGTGATATCAATGACATAGGCTGACCAAACAAACAGAAAACCTCTCAAAACCCCCACCCAAACAGAAATATCTAGGAGCCATTTTATCTCACTCCAGACTTGGTTGTCTATAATTAAACAAGGTCAGACTCTGTGAGTACTTGGCAGGAGAATTTAAAAGAAAGACTTATTCAAAAGAAAAGCTATCTAACTGGCCTTATGAAAAAGATCCAATTTTTGGTACTACTGTGTAGCATCTCCTCTGGCCCATGATTTTATCTGGAGTCTTACCATACTTATTTCTGTAAAATCTATTGGGAAGCTGATTTGGTAAAACGTGATTAAATGGAATTTTAATGGGTGGTGAGGTCAGATCAGATTTAATTTCAGTGTCTTATTCTGCTGCCTTGATATTGCACAGAACATTTTTCCACAAAGGTCTTACCTATGGTACCTCTGCCTACTTGAGAAATATCAAGTTAAACAGAAGTCATGACTGAAAGAGCTGCAGTGTTCACAAACGTGAGAACAATGAATTAAAAAAAACCCTAGAAATTGAAGTAATGTTTTTCTGCCTGTGTGGGCATGCTAACTGGATTTGCTAGCACACAGTATAACATATGCTAACTCAGTATCTAGGATGTATCAAGACAAACATCGTTTTCTATCCTTATGACCCCCCAAAAAGAACTGTTATAGGGTCAAGAGACTATTTAGTATTGTACAGTATAAAAGAGGTAATACATACATGTATTTTTCACCTAGTCTCATCACTTCTTATTAATGCCACACAAGGTTATAATTTCATAGGCAAGTTACTGACTTCCTTCTTTTGTAATGTTTTCACCCTTTTGTGATAAAATGTTAATCTTCAGTGCTTTACAAGTAATTACCAGAGCAAAATAGTTTTCATAGATTAATTCTTATTCTTCGTATTGTGTGTGTCCAAGTATCAATACAGTGGCAGGTTGGCAATGACCAAGAGGAACCATACCACTGCGGCTGTCAGAACCCTGGTGAATACGGTCATCTGGATGCTATAACTTTCACTGTTCCTAGAAGTCATCACATAAAAGAGGTAAAGATTGTCTCCAATTTGGCCTTAAGTACCACACCACTGACAAAAGTTTGTCCAATTAATTTATGCTGTGGAAAAGAATTTCAGTATATTTTCTAAATGTGCAGCAAAAAAGACAATTTAAACCTGCTTAGGTCTCAAGCTGGTATCTCCTAAGGCTCTAAGTTTGCAAGCAGCAGTAAACTGGCCTGTTGTGCTATGCCCTAAAGCAACACAGCAGTGTTGAAACTGTCTAATTAACCTCCTGCTAAACCTGAAATGTCAGGAAGGGGTATCACTAAACCTCAAAGGCTTTTTAATTTAGTAGATTTGGATAGCACTAGTTTTTCTAGAATTCAAATCAGTTGCACTAAAAATTGAGTAGACAGTAATGGAGAGGCAGTTTGGGTTTAAAGCCCAGGATTTTGCCAAGAGGAAATTTTTAATTTTGTCTCTTTTTAATGTTGCCTATATTTTCAACTAGTGTGTTAGTGTCATGGTTGAAGCCCAGCCAGTAACTAAGTACCACACAGCCACTTGCTCACTCCACCCTCCTTCCTCCCCCCTGGGTGGAATGGGGAAGAAATGTGGAAGAAAATAGTATATTACATGGTTCATATCTCATCCTAACCATAAGAAGTCTTTTTTGAATTAATGTATCTTACCATATTTTGGTTTGGTTTTTATTTGGGTTGTTGGGGTTTTCTTTCAGTAAAATTGCTGCTATACAAATGGTTCAAAAAGAAATGGAGGTGTACACAATATTAATGGCAAAGGCAGAGTAAAAATCCCCACCAAAAAAACCCGAAACAAATGAAATATTTAGGAACCATTTTATCTCACTCAAAACATGTTTATCTATAATTAAACAAGATCGGGCTCTGTAGAATCTAATATGTAAGATTACTTTTCTGCTTTACATTTTTTAAAGTGAGGTTTATTTGTAAGCAATTGCTTTTTCCTCCTGCAGAGCTTTCTGCTTCTCTGCATAGAACAATTTTAATTCATGTAAGTGTGGTAAAAAGAAGTGATCATGCGTAGTAATTTAAATCTGAGCATTTTCTTTATGTGATTTAATTCTAGATTGTCAGAAATTATACCTGGATATTATGCAAAAATATTAATTAACATTTTTCTAGGTAGTTTAGTAAACCAAGATGAGAGGAAAAAGGAAAGCTTAGAAATTAAATTATCCTGTATGAATCTCTGGCTGGCTGACCAAATGTTAGTTGTCATACATCGATCCTGCACGCATGCATCATAAAGTAGAGAACATAAATTTGAATATTTTAATTACAATTGTACGTTGAAAGAAATATATCATTAAAAATCTGGTGATTGCTCAGGTCACAGTTATCTTGTTTATTACATAGAATTGAACAGGTTTTTTTGCTTTTAATTTAATTTTTTCATTTTTATTTCTAGTATTTTTTCTTGCCCCTACAGGCTATAAAATTTTAAAGGTATGTAACTGTGTGCTGTTTTGGGAATACTAGCTCTTTTATAATTTTTTTTTCTTCCAAGAAGTTATAATAATCTCAAGATATATAATTTAATAGCAATTATCACTCACAAACAACTTTTAGTACTCAGAATTGACGGGTACCTGACTTCTTTTTTTCCCGGTTTCAGAGACAATTACTTCCTGACACAATGAGTTAAATTGAAAGAAGATTTATAAAGTAGCAGTGGGATTTTAAGAACATTTCTTCTGTATTTTACATTTTACTGATAGGTATGTATCTGTTCTGCCTCCCAGAAGACCATGCAGGTGAATAGACACGGAAAAAAAAAACCCAAACAACTCCTATGGGACACATTGCTCTGGCTGGCTGAGTTAGAATTACAGTTCCTAGTGAGATAAATGTCTTTTATTTATTTAAAATGTCTTAATTACTGTTTGCTTGACAATATCCTTCTTAAATCTGGCAGATCTGTGGCCCTTCCTTTCACTTTGCCAGGTGTTTATATTCTGTCTTTGAAATTTGAACACAAGTGTCACATTTACAGAGGCATTTGATTCTGCCTTTTAAACTGTTTTACATAAAAAGTAATTTCAAAACAACCTCCCTGGGGTCATAACTAGAAGTGTGGAAGAGAGAAGTAGTGGTTAGGTCTGACCTAAGGGCAAGGAAATGACCTTCCTTCCATTGCAGCTTCAACGGATAAGCAGTATATAGTTACACTGCCTTGCTGCCTTTCACTGCTTCCCAATGAGAGTGCCTTTAGAAATAACTTGTGTGGGAAGGTACAATTTCTCTGAAGAGCAGGCTGACTAAAGAGGTTATGAAAAAGTAGGAAGAAAAAGCAAAAGACACGCAAACAAAACTAGAACATCTGCTTTAACTTTCTCCAGCACGATAAGGGTGTGATTGGAGTAGAATAACAGAATCATAGAAAAGTTAGGGTTGGAAAGGACCTTAAGATCATTTAGTCCCAACCCCCCTGACATGGGCAGGGACACCTCCCACTAAACCATGTCACCCAAATGTATGATAGGAACCCACTGAGTTTCAGTGGAGCTTGTGTGTGCAAGAGATGTCATGCACCTCCAACTATCCTCCATACTCCTTTCTTATTTTCTTCCTCTTTCCTATTAAGAAGAGAGAGACTGTGAAAAGGATATGTTCTCCTTACATACAGGAAGTCCTCCTTTGGAAATCGCAATATGAATTAAGTTCATTTTTTATTCTTTGCATACTAGAGAGTGCTTTGGCAGACAATGGAACCCAGACAAAGCATTCAGTAATTGTTGTGCCAGCCAGTCTGTTAAGCACGGGGACTGCCACATTTCCAGTTTTTTAACTCTTTTTGTGTTTCATTTTCTTTTTTCACCTTAAAGAAAGTAAAATAAAAAAGCAGTATATCTCTCAGTCTTTAAAAAAATCCCCACAAACCAAAACCAAAAAATCAGCAACACCACCTGCCCCCTCTCATGAATGGTTTTCACTTCTGAAAACCATTCTGTTGTCACTTTACTGTAAAATGTTGTTTCTTTCTAAATAAAAGTGCAAGTACCTCGTTTTGATAACAAGTACTTGACCAGTAAGGTTCACATATATTTTGTAAACAGTCTGGCCCCCAAATCAGTCTAAAAAGGATGTTGCTGGCCAGAGTGTTGGGAATGCAGAACAAATTACAGCTAAGTTTAAAGGTATATTTGCAGTCACGGCTGAATAGTGCTGAGGTAGTAGTATGTTGATCTTTTGCCGCAGAAAATATATGGACCCCGTCAGAGATCAATAAGATCAGACAAAAGCTGTTTATTACAAAGCCTTAACCCCTTATATACTATTTCTTACATACACTTACAATGATTTGGCATATTATGATTGGATACATGTCTTGAAGACCCCCAGTGACTAACATATAATTGGTTAAGCACAGGTGTGAGAACTTGACCTAGAGAGCTGCCAAGAGTCCACAGTTCTCATTAACTCCATTAATTCCAGCTTCTTCTTATCTTGCTTATTTAGGTTTCCTCGGGCCTCTCATGGCCTTGCTGTATCTTTCAGGATTTATGTACCAATTATCCCTTCTCCTGTGAGAACACTGTCTCCACAATCTTTCACTTTTGCACATAGAATCGTAGAGTCATAGAATAGTTAGGGTTGGAAAGGACCTTAAGATCACGTAGTTCCAACCCCCCCTGCCATGGGCAGGGACACTTCACACTAAACCATGGCACCCAAGGCTCTGTCCAGCCTGGCCTTGAACACCACCAGGGATGGAGCATTCACAACTTCCCTGGGCAACCCATTCCAGTGCCTCACCACGCTTACAGTAAAAAACTTCCTCCTTCTAGCCAATCTAAACTTCTCCTGTTTAAGTTTTGACCCATTACCCCTTGTCCTCTCACTACAGCCCTTAATGAAGAGTCCCTCCCCAGCATCCTTATAGGCCCCCTTCAGATACTGGAAAGCTGCTATGAAACAAGGCCAAATTGTGTTCCAGCTATTCATTTTGCTATTCAAGATGAGACATTATCAATGCATTTTCTGAAAACTCAAACCAGATACTAGCATCTTACTGAGTTGGAAGGAGATCTCTTACAAGGAATTATTCTTTTTAAACTTTAGATCAAGGGCTGAAAATTGAGAACAGATTTATTATAAAAATAATTATTAAATACTAAATTACACTTTTCTGTTGAATATTAATGAAGTTTTTTAGGATTTGACTTAGAATTAACTCACCCAATCAGACTGCAGAGAGTTTGTGCAGTTGCTGACCCATAGTGATGGGGTTTCTCTCACTGTCTGCATTCTGAGTGCTCTAGGTCACTGATTTGCATAACACCATTATATTGTTAATTCTCTAGGTAAAATGAAAACGTGTATCTCCCTAAACTGATCACCACAATCTCGCCACTCTGGCTGGCTATAAGTCACAAGTTGTGATGTGAAACTGAGAGAGAATGACTAAGACTGAAAGCAACTACTTTTACTGTACCCTTTCCTCGTCCTTTTTATCCAATTCCCTTCCTTCCAAATTCTGGTTTTTGAGTGAGTGCAGGTTTTCTCTGCAGAGTATTCTTGCTTACCACAGTTCTTTATGTAAGAAGTATTCCCAATTCAGTTTAAAATAATAATTCTAATGAACTATAATTTTCTTTTTTTAAATTTGATTCTGACATTTCTCTCTTGCACTAAGATGCTAATATATTATGCATCTTCTATTTTCAAAATAGTGCATTTAAGTCAATGTTAGAATCAAGCCTGAAATGCATAGAAATAAGATTAACTTAATAAATACATAACAGCCTAGACAGCAGATTGAAAACAGAAACTGGAAAAGGTGTTGGGGATGCTTACTAGGATGATCAAGGGAACAAAGGATGATATTAGGTGCCTGGAAGAGCACTTTTTTTTTTGTGCCTAGCAACATGAAAGAGAAAACCGCTCTTCACAAACATGTGAATGACATATTAGTAAAACATAACATGATTACTACTGAAAGAAAACCAAATGGTTTTAAAATGCTTGTAAGTATAACTAAGTTGTACTGTTTCTGACTTTTTAAAAGTGTTCAGCAACAGTTTTTCTGTAGAATAACAAGGGTTTGGGCCTCCTTTTGAAAGTGTTGGTGTAGCATGCTTATTTAAAATAGATGAGAAATAATGAAATTAGTTGAACAACAGGTATCTGAACTCAAATCTGGCAGAACTGCTAACAGATTAAAGGGACTGATGAAAACCTTCTCTCTTGCTGGTATTTTTAAAGAATATTATTTCCTACTGACAGGAAGTAAGTAAGGAAAAGAAGCTAGTAGAGTTTTGTCAAGCAAAAACCACCAAACTAAATATCTGTATCTCTTCTGACACGCAGTATCCATGGATAAAGGCAGTGTAGCATATTTGAACAAAACTCATCTAACCGTACAACACAGATAATTCATGGAAACAGCAACAAAATATTGCCTCGTTAGCAGTATAGAGTGAGTACACTTCATCCTTAGCAGGTAAATTTGAAGCAATGAACATAGCAATACAAGCACTCAATATGAAAACAAGCGTAATTTGTGTATTTAGTAATGACCTAGAGATTATGTTAATTGAATGGTAATTAGCTTCATTAATGAGAAAAAGACAATGGTACAGCAAACACAAAATGTTTAATGTACACATGGTCTTATTTTTCTCATCTTCTTCTGATCTATGTGCTAGGTAAAGACTGACTATAAACCACCTTGCTATGATAATTATTTGTTCTTGTAATCTATTTTTTGTCTACAGAAATATCAATGTAAGCTATACCACGTGTCTGATGCCAGAGAAAGCGCTGTGTAGGAAAAATTTCAAGAGTGCGATTTTTTTATTCAATACTCTGGGACTGAAATATTTTAAAGTTATTTTCTGCACTTGTGACTTCATATAATTTAAGTTATTCAACTCCTAGTACATTCCACTACCTCAGAACCATGAATGCTTTTCTGCTTATGTTTTTATCCTAGTTAATGAAAAAAAAAAAAGAAAGTATGAGCACTTATCAAAGCTGCTCTAGACAAAGACTCTTGTTGGTAAAGAATTGAAACTGGTTTCTACTTAGCTCTTTTTGCTAATATTGAGTTTAAAAAAAGAGGAAGACAAGCAAGGTGGATTATCCGTTCTTTCTCTTTGGGACTCCTGCATGCAGGAATAACTGCAGAATAAAGCTTGAAAGAAAGTGTTAACTGAAAATCAAAGCAAAACACTTTGAGAAAAAAACCACGTTCTTCTTTAGCTATACCAAACCCCCACATATATACTTGATAGTTTTTGCTGCCTGCTGCTTTAAAGTTTAGGTTTTAAAGGGAAAACTGAGACAATAAATATACTTGAATGGTGTTTATGAAATCTACTTAGATAATTACCATGTGACCTTATGTTTGGTACAGCAAGAATGATAATACATACTGTGAAAAGAATTAAGTCAACTTGGAAACGATTTTGTATTACAGAAATGTAGGCTACAGCCTCCTTGTTTGGTGAGACAACTTACAACTCTCTTGTCATGTCCAAGAGCAGAAAAGAGCCCCTGCTAGAAAAGTAATGCAGCAGTTACCAGTTTTTCTTCTCTATCTAGCTCTAAATAGATGTCTAGCCTCCACCAACTCAGCTTCAAAAATTTATTTCAATAATAAAAATGTAGTGTATTCAAGGTAATTTTTACTAAATCATGTCACAGGTTAATAAGAAATTCTAGGCCTTCTTCACATAGCTGAAGAAGTGCAGCATCACGTGGAAGTACATGGGGTAGGAGCTGTGGGAAAGTAAGAAAAGGGCATAAAAAGATTAAGAGAAATATGAAATTTGAAAGATGTGACAGTTTTATAAATAACATACATAAAGAGCAAATTCTGCAGGCAAGAGCAGCAAGCCTCTGTATTCAGCCTTCAGCATCATGTAAAGCAGATGATAACATATGGTAGTAGACTATTAATTCTTCTGTGGATTGGCTCTTTATGAAACAGCAGACATTAAAAGAGGGAGAAAAATAGAAGAGTTCCTGATTCCAAATAATCTTGGAAAGAACGAAAACTCATCAGAAAATAGGTATTCAAAAGTTACAGCTAGCTTGAAGTTATGATATAAGAAATCAGAATGAAGTTTTTGATTAATTACTTTTCAGAATAGTATAAATAAAATGTTTGCAAAACTGGCAAAAGTTTTTTTTTTAACTAATAGACTAAAAGTGTCAAAAGGATATATTTACAAAATTATTTAAAGACTTCAGTGTTTTTTTCAGTGGAACTGATAATCTTGAGTTAAGTATCTTAGTTATCCTGTTCATTGCATGTAGATGATTAGGAACTTGTAGAACAGGAAGCAAAAATCAGCGTTCTCTAAATATGCTTATCACATTGATCCTCAAATGAGATACAGCAGAACACCTTGTATCTAAATCTGGAATACATGGAGTAGCACTAAATTTAGCTTTGTTAAGATTCAGGTGCTGCCCATGACAAAAGGTCAGAAGCAATGCTTCAGGGGACCAAGCTGGTGAAAATTCTATACAATGGGATTTAGCACCAGCTGAGTAGCTGTCTGCCAAAAACTGAGTTGGAATCTGCCTCCAGAAATATCGGTGTACTTTAGCTCAAGACAGAAGTAACAGTAGATACAAAGGAGGAAAGATTCTAAATTAATCATTTTGAAGTGAAGAGGAAAGATAATTAAAACTAGAAATCTACATGTTTAGGCTTTTTCAGAAGTGTCTCCAGCTTTCTTAATTTACTACAAATTCAGAACTTAATGCTGATTTTTTTCTTTTCCAGAAATGAAATATCCTGAAGGCAGTATCTTGTCCTATTTGGTTTACATTGTATTTTGTAAACAGCAGGTTATATACTGACCTCTGTTCCTCCACATCAATATTTCTAATGTTTCACATCTCCAAATGGAGAAACTGCTGGGCTACAGTAAGCTGTCACAGATGGCTGCATGTCTACCTGTCAGCATCAGTGCTCCTTTGCATTAGACTAAAGCATCAAGCAATAACTTACTTAAAGTCTAGTCCCCAGAGGCTGTATCCTTCATGAGGTGAAAAAATTGATTTTTCTCTGTCAGTAGTTTTCATCTTATACCTATGTTGTTTAAGTACTGTTCTGTACCTAAACTCACATTGGACCAGGAATCATTGCTAATGGATGAGCTTTAGCTTTTTCTGATAAAGTTCAGATTTAAAGTTTATTCTGTTTTCACAATATACTCCAGTAATAGGTCTTAGGACAGTGCAAAATTCAATGAAAAGACCAATTTTTTAGTCTAAAATTATTAAAATTGCCTAAACTTTTCTAGTGATACTTCTTTTTAACCCATCATCAATTGAAGATGGTGATACTCAATATGCAACACCCCCTCAAATTTGTAGGGTATTATAGCGTTCAGTATGGTTACATCCTGGGGATAAGGTTCAATATTATTATAACCTGGGACTTGCACATTTTATGTTCTCTTACATTTTTTAATTGCCAATGTCTCATGTAAATGTCTTGTACTTCAGAATATGGCTTTAACCTTGAACTCATTGTATCTGAAGCAGTTGCTGTCATTGAATTTTAAGTGAGTATAGAATCTGTGTTTATGGGTGAGATTATGGTGCAAATTGTCTCTCTAAAATGCTAAGCAGCACTTGTTCAGGATGAATCTGATAGCTTTCATGCAACAAACTCACAGAAAAGGAAGTTAATCAAAAGTTTTTAAGTTAATTACTAACAAATCTGTCATTAAGAGTTCAGTTCCAGACACATATATATAATCTTTCTTACAGTTCAAAGTTGACCTTTTCAACTTCAGGGCTTCTTCTTAAGTATTCTTATGCAGCCAGTAACAAAGCTGTTTGAGAGTTTCTAAATATAAAGGCTTTTTCCCTTTAAACACTGAAAGTGTCTTCTTTTGCATGTGGTAGCACCCTACCAGATGTATGCAGAAATGCAGAGCTTAGGCTGAAAATTCGTTGCTGTTTATAGTACCAATTATAGTAATTTAATGTATTCTAATATGTACAGAATGCTGTGCCAACATGCAAACCCCAAGTCTGGATCTTCTAAAAAGACAACTAGGCTTAAAGCAACCATTATTACAATGATTTGAAATTCTTTTAAACTAAAACATTAAAATTACTAATGAAAACTAGAAATTCTCTTGAAAAATACGTTACTGAATACCAAGCGCCATTATTCCATAGACAGAAGCTGAACTGTGCAAGAAGCTATTCAAGGCAGATGTGGTGATCAAGCATTTTTCGTGATGGATGTGCTTTTACATGCAGCGCAAAACATTGAAACTAAACATCAATGAATATAAACTTAAAAATATAAACATGGGTTCTTAATGAGGAAAATCAGAAACATATAAATGGCCACTACAATCAAGGAACCAAGTAGGCTTCCTTAAGTCCTATCTTCAAATCATTATAAAGACTCCTGTCAATTCATTGTGTGAAGGTTTGGCTTTTATAGCGTTAACTGGTGGAAATATCAGTGTGACTTGCTCAACACTGACTGCCACACACCCATACTCAGTACCTAGCACCACTGACACTATGGGAGCACCTTAGGCACTGGCTGCACTAGAGTATCCCATGCAGATGACATGGAGTGTTATGGCCACAGCTTTCAGAGCTAATGTCAAGGAGCTGAAGGTTTTCCTGTAAGTGTAATCTTGTAATGTTTCAATGATGTACCTCTGAATAGATCAGCACAATGAAAGGACCCTCCAAAAAGAGTTCTGGGCAAACTGATTTACTATACATGCATCATACGTCTGCAGCAGCATAACTATGTCAATGACAGCATTGCTTTGATAACAGATACTTGACAATAAGACGTAAATGGTGAAAATGTAGGTGGCGATGTAGAAAAAGTAGAAGTTTCTGCGTTGTAATTGGAACAATGCTGGAAATTGTAGCTGTAAAGAATTACATTGTGGACAAAAAACAATAAATCAATCCTACATCCTTTTTTTAAAAAAAAACAAAGATTAACAGCTTTAATTCAAGATAATTACAAAACTTATACTCCTTCAGAATTAAAAAAAAAAAAAGGTTAAATACAGAATTAAATGCAGTCCCAGGACTGGAGTCCTTAGTGTTAGGACAATATGATTGCAGAATGCAAAAAAAATAGGCCAAACCCCAGTCAAATATAATCTAAGTAATTTAACTGTAAGATGAAACCTGTAGTCCTGTCATTAACATGTTTGTCCAATAGTTGACAGTGTATTGGTTATTGTAAACCTGGAATTTTGCAGACATTTTATTTAGTGCCACATTACTTCAGTTGCTTAGCACAATGTTGTATGTGTCAGTTGTATTTCTTGATTCTTTAATGTATGTCCTACTAACGCATGCTGCAAGCTAAAAAAGAACATCCAATTACATTAAAAATTCTTTCTGTCAGACCTTAAAATGGTGTCAAAGATGTGAGGTCACTGAACAGGGCACATAGATTTCTCAGGAAACAGGCATTGACCCAGGATTTTGGTATCTTTCTCAGTAACTCGGTGGAAGTCAAGTCTCTACTGATAAGCTTTGACAATAACACAGCAGGAGATACTGAACTTGATGACAAGTTGGTGTTCATTTTAGATCACTTCCCTGGTTAAATGCTTGCACCCAATGTGAGGCACTTCTAGATTTCTGGTTTGTGTATTGAACTCATATACTGAAAGGAAACCAGTTCCCAGATCTGCAGTTTATATTTAATATTTCCAGTCTGATAAAGAAAAAACCAAAGTAATATTTTGCACCTTACTTCCCTAAGAAACCTCTGCAGTTGCAATGTTTGGAGCACACTTTATCACTCCTTTTTGATGATTCAGTTTGATTTGTGTGCTCCTGGAGCTGCTGTGGCCCACCATCAAAAAATAGCTTGCACTGCAGTAGTGTAGCTGCCCCAACCATCAAAGCTGGTTCACATCATCAAGGAAGAAAGTACTGTAAGTTACATGGTGTTATATGCACAGGTCTGCAACAGAGGTACAAGCACCTATGGTCAGTGTATTTGGAGTGGTACTCAAGGTTTGGGTTCTTGCTCTCCTTCCACCTTTCTCTTGTTATCTAGGAAGAGATAAAGCTTTTTTTTTTTTTGACATTTGAGAAGGGGATGTTTATTTTTCTAGTGTGTAGATCCCTACTGTAACTCATTGAATGTATCAGAAAGTAATTTTACCTTAGTCCCTGGCCTATGGTGTTACTCCTATCACCTGTGAAGCTATAAACAAAATGAAATCATACTATTCATTGATGTTCAGCTGCTATGTTCATTAATGACATCCCTGTTGCCAGTAATGAGTCCCTTCAAAATGCTGTACAAAATACTCAGGAGGTGGACTACAAATAATAAATGCACTTAAGCAATGAATGTTACTGCTTTTTTTGAAAGCACTGTGACTCAGCAAGGCAACAGAAGCAGATAGTATATAACCTATTTGTCTAGTGACCAGTGACCAGCAGTATTCCTCAGGGCTCATTTCTATTCTGTTCAGTATTGTTAATGATCTTGATTCAGGATTGGAAGGCACCAGTAGCAAGTCTGCCAATGATACCAAGCTGAGAGATGCTGTTGACTCTCTCAAGGGACAAGGTGCCTTGCAGAGGTATCTAGACAGATTGGATCATTGGGCAACCATCAGTGGAATGACATTTAACAAGAACAAATGCTGGACTCTGCACTTCAGACAGAGTAGCGCCAAACACAAATATAGATTGGGAGCAGAGTGGCTGCGGAACAGCCCTGCAGGAAGGGATCTGGGGAGCTGGTTGACAGCAGCTCAGTGTCAGTCAGCAGTGTGCCCTGGCACCCAAGAGGGCAAACTGCCTCCTGGGGTGCATCACACGGAGCATGGCCAGCAGTCACAAGAGGGGATTATTCTGCTGTGTTCAGTGCCGGTACAGCCTCACCTTGGGTGCTGTGTGCAGTGCTGGGCCCCACAGTTGAAGAAGGATGCGGAGTCCTGGAATGTGTCCAGAGGAGGGCACAAAGCTGGTGGAGGGGATGGAAGGCAGGTACTGTGAGGAGCGGCTGAGGACTCTGGGTTTGTCTGGTTTGGAGACAAGGAGGCTGAGGGGTGATCTCATTGTTCTCTGCAGCTTCCTGAGAAGGGGAAGTGGAGAGGGAGGGGCTGAGCTCTGACTCCTGGAACCCAGTGATAGGATGCCTGGGAATGGCTCAAAGTTGAGTCAGGTGAGGCTTAGGCTGGACATTAGGAACCACTTCTTTTACAGAAGGAGTGGTCAAATGCTGGAACAGGCTTCTTAGAAAGGTGGCCTGTCAGTGTTTAAGAGGCATTTGGACAACATTCTTTGACTTTTGGTCGCTCCTGAATTGGTCAGGCAGTTGGACCAGATGATTTTGTGATTCTGTGTCTGGTGCGTGTTCTCTTTGTCATTAATCTTGACCCATAAGTTTTGCCTCTTTTTTTCTCCCACATTGGGTTTACAAGGGGGAGTGAAAGAGCAGCTAGGTGAGTATCCAGCAGCCAACCAAGGCTGACCCACCACAATTACTCTCCCCAAGTCCAGACTAGAGCTCTTTCTTTTCAAAGAGTTTTACTCCTATGAATAAGGTGCCGACAACTTTGCTTTGAGCCTTGGGAAGCTGTGAAGCAAGTAACATGATAAAGACAACATCCTAATTGCACGTCCTGTGAATGTGGGCTGCAAGGACAGATGATTTGGGTGGCCACAAGTGCTATTTAAAAAAACAAAAGCAAAACCCACAAGCACAAAACCCAACAAATTCTAGTAATGTCTTTATAATGCTCTGAAATTGAATGCAGTGCAGATGAGGAAGAAGGATGGGTTTATAGTTTTCCATCTACATACTAATTAAGACTTGGTTTTCTTATATTCTAGGACCTTTCATGCTGATGGATCACAAGTTGTATGTCAAGAAATAATACTATATTGTCTGAAGGCTTAAAATACATCACTTTAAACTGGAAGCTGTTCTGGTTTAATCTCCAAATTATTACACACACTTTGCATCATGAAGTCTTCGGAGCATTTAATCCTGATGAAGTTGAATCATTTCAAACATTTTAAGACACTCCAATATTTTAGGATTTGTCTCAGAGATAGTGTTACTCAGGGGAACAGGACATTAAATTAAATACTCCTCCCCTCTTCCCCTGTATGAGATTCTAGTATTAAGAAGTGGAAATAAATTCATTCCCAGCCCCCACTGTGGGGTAAATGAGGTAAGTAAGGAGACCATAGGAAATATCTGGCAAGTTTTTCATCCTGCTTCTTATTCTGCCACAGCTTTCCTACGTGACTATAGGCTGTTTTACCCTGCCTGTGCCTCATACTCCCCTTCTGTGTATGCAGATAACAGGTTTTCTCTCTCTTTATGGAAACGTGAATGTGAATTCATTAATCTTTAGCAGTCACTTTTTTCTGTAAGAGACACATTTGCTGTGTACAGCTCCATTAGTAAACAGGGAAAAGGCTCACATTTTGCTTTTATTTTTTCTTCTTTCCTGTGGTTTTGAAGCCATTGCTATTTCAGTGTCAGCTAAGAATTCCTTTCCAAGACAGCAGAAAAGCCATCTGTCCTTCTCTCAGTTGTGGCTGTGACTGGCAGTGCCAACATCAAGGCTCTTCCTTAAGAAAAGCTGTTTGAGAACACTGGACTGCAAGAAAGAGAAGGGAAGGCTTATATTTTCAATGAACTTCCAGAAAGGTAAGTATTAAGAAATTGTTACAGGGGAATCCATTTTCCAGTTTACCTATGCTATTCCCAAAAGTGCCCCATTGATGTGTATGAAGATTCTTAACAATTAAATATACGAAGTTATTTCAGGAACAGGCAATGATCAGAAAACAACTGATTGGAACAGCTGATTTGGGTAGAAATATTAAAATGCTTTTGCTGATAAAAGAGTCACTGTTTCCTGGAGTGGAGTTCCTGTAAGTGGTATGCCAGCTGAAATGGGACATGAGTGAACTGAAATAGTTGTATTTTACTGTTCTCCCACATTTAGATCAAAGCTTTAATCAGCAGACTCTGATTTTAATTATATTAAAATAACTTGAAATACTATTCCTTTTAGAAAAAAAATGTTTTGAACATGAATTCCACATGCCTTATGGAGGAAACACAAGATTACTTTGTGTATGCCCTACTACTGTATCTGGGGACTTGAAGAGCTATATATAGAACTAACTGGCTTTTCCTTTCACCAGCACAGATTCCCACAGGGGAAGAATTTACCTAGGCATCACCCCCCTACTGGTACAGTACTATGTAGCCCACCTTAGTGCTGACAATATTATATCAAGTATCTAAACACTTTTAAGACAACACAGAAAACAGTAAAATGAGGTCAAGTGCATCTGTCCTTTGATCTTAGCTCTCTGTTCCAAATGTCTACCAAAATAACAGCCTCACTAAGTTATTCCTACTAGTCCCTTCATCATTCCTACCTCGTTCAACATAACCACACTTTATGCAATGAATATAAGCTTGATTTCATAATTTCCAGCATCTACTGCCAGCCCCTGCACAGAAAGTGTCATGATATATCTGAGGCACCTGTTAAAATAACATATTTTTTTTTCAAAGAATTGTCACCACACAAGGCACTCTGGAAGAACATAAGGCACCACAGGGAAACTCTAACTCTACATTAATAATACTGAAAGGCGACTGTCTTGTTTTAAGGTGGCAGATTATGACCAAAGCATTTATTTAATAACTTTGATCTGAATATTTAACAGGAAACATAATCATAACCAATTTACAATGGAAAGAATAAGACACTGGAAAATGCATAGGGAATATAGATCTTTAATTAATGAATATTAGGCACTACTGCCGAAATTAAGTGCAACTGAGAGAGTACTTGTCAAGCAGTAAAGGAATATTGCATGTGATAAGCAATTCATGCAATTACTTCTAAATAATCCCACTTTGCAAGAAGACAGTTTGCATGCTTCTGAAAACAAGCTGAGTAAATACTAAGTTTCAGAAGTATAGCTATGTTAGTCTGCAAAATCAGGTAGCATATGCTCCAGTTCTTGCAGCCACTGACATGCAGTTGTTTTGCTACTGATTTCCTAAGATTGCATGATGCTTTCTACAGCTACTGTAGCCATGCAATGCTGTCCATTGCTCATACAGCAGAATGGAACACATCTCCCTTCGAATCCTCCAAATTATGTTTGCCTACAGGCTAGATGGTGTCATGAACATGCAGGTAAAAAAAGAATATATTCTACCTTATGCATTGCAGCAACAGCATTAGGAGATGTAGACTTTACCAAAGAAAAAAAACGAGTACCCATCAGGGCTCAGGTGGGCAAAGGAATATGCTTTTAGCTGTACGGGTGAAAAAGCTGGATACATTCATGCAGTGAAAGAATGGCTTTACATTTTTCTAGGTACTTTGGTGGTTTTGGTTTGTACATCCAAGACACATTTTCAAAACCTGAGTTAGACATTCAAGGCTAAGTGTTTTCCCTGAGCATTGCCCTGAGATCTGCAAAGGGCACCAGCTGTCAAGATTCCTCTTAAAACACCTAAAGAACTCTTCAAGGTGCCTGCAGCACCCTGAGCAATTACAGCAAGAATCACAATTGTTTGAAAGTCCCACCACCCATTGCTCTCAGTGTAGTTTTTAACAGCCCATTGTACCGTTCGATTTTCCCAGAGGCTGGTGCATGGTAGGGGATGTGATATACCCACTCAATGCCATGCTCTTTGGCCCAAGTATCTATATTGTTGTTCCAGAAATGAGTCCCACTGTCTGACTCAGTTCTCTCTGGGGTGCTGTGTCACCACAAAATCTGTTTCTCAAGGCCCAGGATAGTGTTCCAGGCAGTGGCGTGGGGCACAGTGCATGTTTTCAGCCATCCGGTGGTTGTTTCCACCATGGTAAGCACATGGTGCTTGCCTTGGCAGGTTGGTGTCAGTGTGATATAATCAGTCTGCCAGGCCTCCCCATATTTGTACTTCAGCCATTGTCCTTCACACCAGAGAGGCTTTAACTGTTTGGCTTGTTTAACTGCAGCACATGTTTCACAGTCATGAATAAACTGGGCAATAGTGTCCCTTGTTAAGTCCACCCCTTGATCACGAGCCCATCTATATGTTGCACCTCTGCTCTGATGGCCTGAAGTGTCATGGGGCCACCGGGCCAAAACTAATTCACCCTTATGTTGCAATCTAAGTCCATCTGAGCCACTTCAAACTTAGCAGCTTTATCCACCTCTTGGTTGTTCTGGTGTTCGTCAGTGGCCTGACTCTTGGAGTACAAGAGCATCTATGTGGCGTACCTTCACCACCAGGTTCTGCACCTGGGCAGCGACATCTTGCCACAGTGCAGCAGCCCAGATGAGTTCATCTCTGCTTTGCCAGTTGCTCTGCTTCCATTGCTGCAACCACCCCCACAGGGCATTTGCCACCATCCATGAGTCAGTATAGAGATAAAGTACCTGGCCACTTTTCTCGTTCATCAGTGTCCAAGGCCAGCTGGATGGCTTTCACCTCAGCAAACTGATTCGATTCACCCTCTCCTTCAGCAGTTTTTGCAGCTTGTTATCAGGGACTCCATACTGCTGCCTTTCATTTCCAGTACTTCCAAAGCACTGGAGGGGCCCACTGGCCTAGATACTTGCCCATACTATCCCACACACCCTGCCACTCATGACTGTCCAGCCTTGGGGAAAATCTCTTGGTCCTCCTATATTGTCATCTAACCCTAGACAAGACCCAAACCCAGCTCTGCTTAACTTTCAAGATCAGATGAAATGGTTGTGGGTAAAACAAACTCTATGTGTGTGCCAACTTGCTGATCCCCATCACAATCAGCAGGCAGGTCTTGAGGGTATGCAAAGGCCATTCAAAACCTTCAGAACACTTAAATGATGCTGTAAATGGTCTGGTGGGGGAGCTGGGGATGTAAGGAAATGTCTCCTTCCCCTCTAAGGAGGTATTAACACTTTTATTATATACCTCCCAAAGTATAGAGGTGATGACCACACTGGGAAGGCAAGTCAGATCAGTTTCATGATCAATGAGTCTATTGTATTACAAATCATTGCTATAAAGTACAGCAAAACAAGAACCTTAGCCCAAGCCCCCAGCTGATAAACACTAACACAGCAAATACTGGCTGTAAGTAAGGTACAACAAGCTGGAACTCCGAGATCAAGAGCAACAACTTTGAGAGCCAATAAATCAGCGTTGTGATGAGTGACTATTAATCCAAAACAATAAATGCTTATCACAAATACGATTAGACACACTCTGCTCAGATCTGTTGTTATTTCAACCCTTCGTGCCCCATGTTGGGAGACAAAAAAGAACTGTCGTGGTTTAAACACAGCCAGTAAATTAGAACCATGCAGCCACTCGCTCACTCCCCCCCCCCTTCCTCCCCCAAGCTGCTGAAGAATGGGGAAGAGAACCGAAAGAATGTAACTCCCACAGGTGAGATAAGAACAGTCCAGTAACTAAGGTATAACACAAACCACTGCTGCTATCACCAATAATAATAATGATAAGGGAAATAACAAGGGAAGAGAATACAACTGCTCATCACCCACCGACCGCTACCCAGCCTGACCTGAGCAGTGATCTAGCCCTTCTGGGTAGCTGCCCCCAGTTTATATACTGGGCATGACGTGCTGTGGTATGGAATACCTCTTGACTGGTTTGGGTCAGGTGTCCTGTCTCTGCTTCCTCCCAGCTTCTCCTGCTCCCTGGCAAAGCATGGGACTCAGAAAGCCCTTGGTCAGAGTAAACATTACTAAGCAGCAACTAAAAACATCGGTGTTATCAGTTGTTCCCAGGCTGAGAGTCAAAAACACAGCACTGCACCAGCTACTAAGAAGGAGAAAAATTACTGCTGCTGCTGAACCCAGGACAAATATGTATTTCATGCACTTCCCTGTGCTGGTGATGATGGAAGATACGTGCATTCCATTCAACATGGGTCAACCCTTTAGGAATATGCCCTATCTTACTTAAATTTGCAAAATACAGAAACATAAACGGTCATAACAGCAGCATTTATATTACCCATCAAGGTATCTCTCATCTCTTAGACTTTCTATATTTGCCTGTTAGATATTTCTTTAGTTTCAGGGATACGCATTTTGAAAAATCATATATTTGTTTACAATAACTGATGTCATGTGAGCAAGGTGGTGAAATTTTGAGAAGTTACTGAGAGATACAGTTTCTCTGAAATGTGGTGCTGCAGCTGCTGCTTCCAGATAAAGGACCAGTTTGGTTTGCCTGTATGTTTTTGCCAGCAGTAGTTAACATGAATTCTGGCAAATGCCCCAATTTCTTTTCAATGACAGAGACTGGAGGGAGCTGGCACTGCCTGAAATATTGCTACAAGACTACCCTTTCAAAAGATCTTTTAGCCATACTTTATTGTATCTATCTATATATATATATCTGCCAAGGTTATAAGTTTACTCCATAAGCCTGGTAGACAGACGTTAACTAGGCAGAAGAATACAGCAGTGTGAGTGATCTCTTTTCAGCCATTCTGCTGGTTGGCTGCTTAAAACAGTAACATTTGTGGGCAGGACAGAGGGATAAAGAAGAGAATATCACATGAATTATGTTACTAATTTATAAATTCATCATAAAAGTATCTTACAAATTTTGCTTGAAAGTCATTCTTCAAACATCTCTCTTCATGGAAAGTTATCATGAGCTATCTTACTTCTTATCATGGAGTTTATTGAGACAAAATCCTCTTTACCTTGTTTTATTTATTTCCATGAAAAAAAATCAGAGAATCTTACCTTGGCAGAGGTTGTTCTCAGAAGGCTTTCTCATCTACTTCTATACTTAGACATATTATACCTAGATAGATTGTATTCTCTGTGCTTGCCTCCAATCTAATTTTCCTAAAATCTAATATTCCCCCTCTTCTTCCTTAGAGGTATATGGGAGAATGAGGAGTGGCACGGGTGGGATGTGTTTTGTTTGTTTCCTTGTGCTTGAAGGAGCATGTATGTGTCCTGTTTAAGAACCATCTCAAAAACACATCCCTTTTTTTTAAAAAATCCTCCCATCTCTTGTAACACTTTAAATTACTGTGATTGTTTTTATTATAAATCCTTTCCAAGACCACTCTCCAACTGAGATTAAATGAAATCTGCTGACAAGCCTTGATTAGAAATAATGACCTCAGTTAAAATCAGGAACTACTTAAAATGTCACATTTCTGTGCATTAAGGAACTTCTCACACAGCTTCTTCTTTCTTTTTCTTTGTGTCCTTGAAATGACTGTGAGCCCACGAGACGAAAAACCCCAACAATACAGACTAAAATTCCTGAAAACAAATGAATCTCCCAGTTTCTGGAGTACTGGGTGGCAATTCTGGTGTCTTGCAACATTGCTGGTGTCTTGCCACATTTTCGGGTGCAAAATTATAAGCACTGCTCTGGACTTGCCAAAGGCTTCCTCTGCTCAGTCTAGTTGTAAATGTGTACCAATCACTTGTACTGGAACATGAAAAGCTGCAGTTCTGATGCTTCCTGTATTGCCCCTATGCATGGCACTGTTGACAGGAACTCCTGGCTTTATTAACTGAGGATTATACACTCTCAGGTAAAGTACTTAGGACTCTGAGCTTTGGAAAATAATCGCTGAGAAAAAGCATATGTCTAGAGGGCTGACCCAGACCCTGCCCACCCTTGTGTATGCAGGGGAAAGGGGGAAAAATGGAAGTGGCACAGCTCCAGTTCTTTGGCAAGCATACCCTTGATGGCAGGTGATGCTGACCTGCAGCTCTCCACTGTTTCCTGTCATGTTTTAGTAGCAGGCTGCTACTGGCTGTAAATGCTCATAAGCCAGTTTCAAGGTGAATTCTTCTAATGGGACCTGGACTTAACTGATACTGATTTGGCTGCACTTCATATTCACTGTGAGTGTCCTAAAAAGCTATTGCCCCTTTCCTGACACACCAGCACACACCAATATATCAAGTGGATGCAAAAAGACTGTGAACTTAAAAGTAGCATAAGCAAGCCCAGGATGGAGATAAAACTTCCTAAATAGATAATAAGTGAGGAGGAGAAGACACCACATCTTTTAGAGGAGTTAAAATATCATATGTTAAGCTTTTTCTCCATAAAGGTCAGGTTACCAAAATTTGCCATAAAAGATGCACAACTAATCTCATGGTATAGCACACGAGTTTGTCTCTGCTTATGATGAGGAAAGAATTTATGGATCCAGAATTGGTAGGATTCCCCAACTTTACCTTTCTTCTGATCTTGCAAGCCTCATAACCCAGTTTGGGAATCACAATTCTACTTTGGAAGCAACTATCATAAATAATAAAAGGTGACCATATTCCCAGAAACTCATTTCTCACCTTTGTAAGCAGCTGAGATAATTTCAGTTATGACGTCCACTTACCACTGGCCTTGAACCTCAGGAGTATGGTGGAGTCTTTCATCAAAGCAATAAAAAGATCTTAATATACTCATATAACCCCGTGAAATAAATTATTTGGGATCGTGAAAAAAGCATTGATGCATAATACATGCAGGATTTCCACATATACGTTTAGAATAAGAATAGCAGAAGTATTTAAGATAGATTTTGTTTTAATTTGGGCTAGTTTGTTTTATTATTTTCACATGATACTCTTGCAAAGAAATTTGTTGCAAGGCAACAGTAATGATTCTGTGCCTTACTGAAAGGAATCTAGAGTATTTACTAAGTCATCAACTTTGTTTTTTCCTAAGGCAGCAGCCCCTTCGTACTTGCATATATTTGTAACTTAAACATAGTACTTCATAGCTAATTTGAAATACCTGTATAGAAATGTTTTTTAGTACTGTAAATTCAATGTATTCCTCAAACACTTAAAAATTCTGTGAAATGGAAGCAGTTCAGTGCTGACATTTTTAGCATCATCATTTTATAATAGGACAACTCTTAATTTGCAAATAACTAAAAAACCAAGAAACTCCAAAATGAAAGATTTCCTAGGATAGGATTGCTGGAAACTAGAGTGCAAGTGTTGTAATGCCTGTAAATACATTATTACTACATGCTCGCTAGAGAATCTTCAGGCTGAGGGAGAAGGAAAAATTATGGCAGGTCAGAATACCGCGAAACATGTGCCCTCTCTTCTCCTACTCTCCCTTTAATTATTGACAGCCTGTCACTTAGGTGCTGTGGTACTATGAATAACAAAATAGGCTCCCATCTGCGCTTCTCGACAGGTTTTATTCTTCCAGATGAAATACTGCCATCTTCAGGCAGACCATGTTCCATGTTTACCAGTTCTAGAGGGTTTTTAATTGCTGAGTAGATCATAATGTCAAACAAACAAACAGAAAAAATGCTACTTCTCTGCTTTGCCAGGTAAAAGATTGATCTTGAAAAGTTCTCTTCTTCCTTAGGGTATAGGGTTAGCACTGCCAAAACACACATAGCTGTTATGTTGGCGCAAACGTTAACAAAAGCATCCAACTATTTCCTTTGTTGTAATGAAAGAGGAGCAGTTAAAATTACAGCCATAGTTGAGACCTTAATTGCTAAACACTTCTGATTATGCATACTGCAGGTCATTGTAGAAACAGAGTGTAAACTATTACAAATAAGTGGGTTGAAATTATGTATTATTTTTGTAGAATTTTTTCTTCCAACAAAGTAGAACTTGAAGATGTCATTTTAATATCAGATCATTATATATGAAGAACAAATGAGAAAAAGCAATTTACCTCAACAAACTAATAATTATACAGGATACAGTACTCAAGTATTCAGCAGAGCAGTAACATTAATGTTCCTTTTTCACTTACAGTGCCCTGAAACTGAGATGACCTCCTATACTCAGTCATAAGGATCACATAACGAATTAGACAGTACAAAAGCTGAAATGAAGATTAGGTCTGTAAAGGTACAGGCAAGCATCCAAGCCAACTCCTTCTTTTAAACACTGAGACATAGATTTTTAAAATTCTTTATTAGGGTGCAAAATCAGATACTTTTATTTTCCAAAAAATATTTCTTTCATAATGTGAATTGTTGCTGCTGTCTTAGTGTACTGGCAGGATATGATGTGATAATACATACATATTGTATTCAGTGCAAACACATCAGAACGGCTGCCAACAAAATACAAGGCAAGAGCAGCCAGATCCTGATTGCTGTTTTCAAACAAGCATGCAAGCCAGTTAAAATCAGGTAGGCTTTTTCTTTTCCTTCATATCCTATGAAGAAAGAGTCAAATTCTAGATTACATCCTCTCATATCTTATGATGTTTCACTTCTTGCTTGTGGTGCTTCTAAAACTGACATCTATTATTAGGTGTGAGCTCTCTGCTATTAGAGAAAGTATTCACTATGGTTCAATATTCTTTATACTTTCATATGCAGAATCTGTGTTGGGGAACTTAAGCTACAACGAGATATCTTCCAAAGAACCACTTTTTTTTTTTCAGAAGGACAGTATCTTTAGAAAATCTATGATATAATTCATCCAATGTAAAATGACTTCAAAAATCTTGCCAGCTTCTCCACCTAATCCTGAAAACTCTACTAAAATATGAAACCTCCCACACAGCACAGACTGACATTTCAATCTCTGCTAAGTTTGCAGAATAAGGAATGTAAGAAACTAGTCTGCTCAAATTCTGTTTCTTCTCTAGGCTTACTCTAAGAGTTGGCCCATCTTACCATTTCCAAATACATTTTTTTCCTATTTCTGCTTAAGCCTTCTGTGCCACAAAAAGACCCATGACTTCTTTTAGTTTCTTTTATGCTTCTTTTTTAGAATTCTTTATATTACAGAAAAACTTGTAAATTAAATAGGGCTCTCAGGTGTTCAATAGTTGTTCTAATTAGTTTTTTTGGGTTCCTCCTTCCTTATTACAAGGTATATAACATGTAATATGAATACGGTTGAATTATCAGTTGCTGCTTCCTCATCCCCAGAAGAATTGCTTCTTGGTCCATGAGGAGCAGGAACTCATGACTGTTGCTCTATCTGCCTCTTCCACTGCAAGGATAGCATACTTCTGATCCTTAGTAACTAAAGTTTTGTTGTTTGAAATATGAAAATTTGACACTGTAAATTGTTACTAAGCAAAGTCAGTAAGAACTTTTATACAAATATGTAATATTACAAAATATTAGATAATGATACCTGATGGAGTGAAGGTGGGGAGGAGAAGGTGGAGAAATAAAGTATTTTTATGCATGCTGAACAACATTCCAAGGAGTTTGAAGGTTTCCAGGGACCTTCAGTTAAACTTTATAAAGACACATGCCTAGAGGGATGGAGGACTGGGAAGCCACCATTCATACTCATGTAGACTAAGGGTACTGTCATCATTTAATCCCAGCCAGAAGCTCAGCCCCACACAGCCATTCACTCACTGTGGGATGGGGGACAGAATCAGAGGGTAGCAGTGAGAAAATTTGTTGGTTGAGAAAAAGACAGTTCAATAGGTAAAGGAAAAGCAGCACACACAAGCAAAGCGAAGTAAGGAATTCATTTACGATGTCCCATGGTCAGGCCAGTGGAAAGCAGGGCTCCAACATATGTAATGGCAACTTGGGAAGACAAACACCATCACTCTGATCATGACCAGCCCCATTCCTCCTCCTACTCCCAGCTTCACATGCTGAACGTGATGACAGACGACATGAAATATTCCTGTGGTCAGTTGGGGTCAACAGTCCCAGCTCTGTTCCTCCCAAATCCTTGTGCACCTCCAGCCTGCTCACTGTTGGGGTGGGGTGAGAAGCAGAGAAAGTCTTAGCTTTGTGCATGCACTGCTCAGCAAGAACTAAAACACCCCTGTGTTACCAACACTGTTCTCAGCACAAATCAAAATACAGCCCCAGATCAGCCACTATGAAGAAATTTAACTCCACCTCAGCCAAAACCAGTACAATAGTGAAATAAATAGGATTTTGTAAGAGAACTATTATGCTGTTTCTAAACCCAAGGTGGAAATTCTGCTACTTTCTTGCATCTTTTTCTCATTGGCATTCCTAAATACTATTTAAAAGCTAACCCATCCTTTAAGAACCTGTTCTATCGAATTGGCAATATTATGAACTGTTGGTGGGATCAACCAGCAACAAGCTATATCAACATGGCCAAAAATTTCTTATAGGCCCAGCTTCCTAAAGGTCAGCCCCAAAACTCAGGTGAACATGCACATACGGATATCAGGACCAGATACAGTATCATGACTATTTTCTTATTTATTATTTCCTGTGTTCTTTTGTAGCTCAAAAACTTAACTATCATCCTAGTCTCGGGTCATCAGTCATAGAATCACAGAATCACAGAATGGTTCGGGTTGGAAAGGACCTTAAGATCATCTAGTTCCAACTCCCTGCCAGGGGCATGGATGCCTCACACTAGACCATGTTGCTCAAGACTCTTGTAACGTGGCCTTTAACACTGCCAGGGATGGAGCATTTACCACTTTCTTGGGCAACCTGTTCCAGTGCTTCACCACCCTCACAGTAAAGAACTTCTTCCTTATATCTAACCTCAACTGCCCCTGCCTGTGTGTTCTACTTAAAAATACACAGAGATAACATAGAAAAAAAAAAATCACAATTTATTTCTATGTATGTAATAAGCCTTTAATGTCATAAGTTTGAGGGGATTGTACTGCTTAATTCCTAGATCTTGTTAGCTGTAGTGGCTTTCAGGCTTTCAACATTACTGGGTTTATGACATCTAATTTCATTAATATAAGCAGTGATACTGAAGAAATGAATTGTTAATTATATCTTCCTTGTGACACTAATGTGGTGAGGATTTTACAACTGATAAAGATACTTGGTCATGCAGTATTTCATCCAGCTTCCACAGCAAGTGGTTACTGTGATTCTCTTGCATAAAGCAATAGTGACACCCAATGTTAAACCCCTTGCACTGACAAGAAGCACTCCCTTAAATTACCCAGAGTTGTAATTTAAAATTTGTTCAGCTCTTGCAAACTGTCAGGAAAACAGCCTACCACCTTCAGAAATGGTCTGAAGCCTCCCTGTACGTTTGTACTGAAAAAGCCTTGCCTAGATTATTAAAAACAAATTAAAGCCTATTTATGGCTTGATCAGATTGGCTTGATCTTGATCAGATTGAATTTGTTTCACAGTTGTGAAATTGTGACGGATGGTGTTTTGAGAGAAGTGGGTTTCAGAGTGAAACACTCAGAAGAGTGAAAGCAATGGAAAAAAAATCGGCATTCTCCAGCTGCCTACAACTATTGCAAGGCCTTGGGGAATGTTACAGACCGACTTAATTGAAACAGCTAAATGACAAGACACAAATATGTTTAAGTAATAAAGATATTTGAAAAGAATGCTGCCAATTAGAATGTGGATAAACATCTGGCCACAGCTGTTAAGTCCCTGTCTCTCCCTCCCTGCTGCTTGGACACCTCCTGTGATTCCTGCTGCCCTGGCCTCCACATGCCCCTGACACCATCATTGGCTTGCATCTTGCCTACTTACAGGGTTCATAAATTTTCCTACATGGGGCAACACAAGAAATACTATACTTATTATGTGCATATATATATATATATATTTATATATACACTTATTATGTCTGCTTACTTTTTGGTGACAGTGGCCCAGATGTACAAAAATATTCCATTCTGTGATAGCGGTGGCATAAAACCACTGAGAGAAACCTGCTTGGAGGGGAAATAAACTGAAGGCATTTATGGTAAACATAGCTGTTATAGTTTAACATGACAGGCAACTAAGCACCACACAGCCCCTCCCTCCCTCCCTCCTTCCCTCCCTTCCTCCCTCCCTCCCTCCCTCTGCCTCTACCCAGGTGAGATAGGAACAGAACTGGAAGAGTAAAAGCAAGAAAGAAACTTATGGGCTGACATAAGAACATCATCATTATTATTATTTGGTATTAGTATTACTAGTAGTAGTAGTAGTTGTATACGTTGTAAGTAAAAGGGGCTGGGAGCAAAAAGACTGGAAAATAAAACTCAGGAAAGACAAGTGATGCAAATGGAAACAATTGTCCACCACTGTCCTCCTTGCAAGCCTCCCCCCTAGTTTTATTGCTGAGCATGATGCTATACGGTGTGGAACACCACTATCTGGTCAAATGGTGTCAGTTGTGGCTGTGCCTCCATCATCCCAGTCTGCTCCCTGGTGGGGTGAGAGGTAGAAAAGGACTTGGTTCTATGTAAGCACTGCTCAGCAGTAACCTTGTGTTGTCAAGGCTGTTTTAGTCACATACCCAAAACACAGCCCAATACAAGCTATTGTGAAGAAATTTAACTCTATTGCAGCCAAAACCAGTACAACAAATAGGAATTTACAAAAGAAAATTCACAGCTACATAAAAGAGGATTGGTAGGTTAAAATACTACCTGCTGCACCATGGGTCATTCATCTGTCTGACACCACAGGGTAGCTGGTGCTCTCACAGAGGGTAGTTGTGCCCTCCATCACACACCTCAGACAGCTCAGTTACGTAGCACACCTCAGAAAGTACTACAACTATTTGTAGGCAGTAGACTCCCACCCTCTGAGACTGCATTCAGGTGATCTTTTCAAAGCATTTTCCAGATGTCCAAACCTCATGATTCCACATATTAATGACAGAATTTACTAAATCCTAATCATGACAGCGTGGTGAGATGAATTCAGTAAATTAAAATACCAAGAGGAAATAGAAAAATGAGCAGCAGCAAGTAGAAATTTGAAGCTACTCACTACTTTAAAAATTTGGTAAGGGAAGCAGAAATCATTAGGAGAAATCCCTGGTTTGTAATGCTTAAAAAAGTAATATGATGATAAAGTATTAGTGTCATAATGAAAAGCCACTCTACAATTTGAATTGCTGCTGGTATTCAATCTGGCCTCTTCTAGAGCAAAAGATTACTAGCATATACAATTTATTGGAGTTAATATTTCCCAAAAGATTTCAGCAAAGAATAATTCTGGGAGATCCAGAAAATTGAAAGATGTTAAAACCAAGAACTGGGCTTTTCACAGATAAAAACAATTTGTCTATAAATCTATAGAAGGAAAAGAAAAAAAAAAAGAAAAAAAGAAAACTAACCAAAAACCAAAACCCCACCACTGTACAAAATTGTATTTAATTCTGGGAAAAGAAGAAAAAAAAAAGTAAGTGATAATTCTTATGGTATTTTTTGTGACTGTTCAGTCATGATTTGTCATGTCACACATTTTTGTGCTATCTGTAATGTTACTGACAGTGAGTTTATGTTTTACCTCTGTTATGGATTGACACTGGCCAGCATTCTTAACCAGTGTAATTATTTTCGGTAGTACTTTTAAACCCAGGGTTTCTTTTACTAGCTGAAGTAACTTTGAAAAGTTCAATTCTAATAGATCTACTATCAAAAGAATTTATATCAGATTAAGTGAAAGACTAGTTAACTCTGATTAGATAACCTGTCCCTGATTTGAATATTGTGTTAACCTCACTCTTCTTCTGATCTCCTACAAGTTCTGCTTACTCTGTCTGGCTTTTGGTCAAGCACTTGGAGGATGAAAAAGATTTTCTTAAACAAACAAACAAACAAACAAACAAACTAACTAACTAACTAACTAACTAACTAAAAGCAAACAGAAAAAGTATCTCCCCAACTTCTCTTATTCAAAATCCTCAGAATGCTGAGTAAGAAAAGCATCCTCAGTGATTAATGTGACACGGTTTAATGTGCCCAAGCGGGTTGGAACTAGATGACTTTAAGGTCCTTTCCAACCCAAACCATTCTGTGAACCCAGGACAGAAGGGAAGTGGGGTGGGAGGGTGGGGAATGCTCTTTCCTTGCTTATTATCATAAACCATTTGACTAGAACAGCAGAAAGTTTTTGCTGGTATAGCTCTACTGAAAATGGGGCATAACCAGTCAACCACTTTCACAGGTAAATTCGGATTTACAAAATCTATGAACAAGCTATAAACACAGTCTCAGTTCCTAAACAGCATTCACAGCTGAGATAATACAAAAATACAGAATCGTAGAATCATTTTGGCTTGAAAAGACCTGTAGGATCATCAAGTCCAACTGCTAACTGAACACTGACAAGTCCACCTCTAAACCATGAGTCTAAGTGTCACATCTACACCTCTCTTAAATTACCTCCAGGGATGGAGACTCAACCACCTCACTGGGCAGCATGTTCCAGTGCTTGACAACCCTTTTGGTTTATCTTAATATCCAGTCTAAAACTTCTCTTATCCTATCATTTGCTACTTGGATGAAGAGGCTGACACCCACTTTGCTACAACCTTCTTTCTGGCACTTGTAGAGAGCGATAAGGTCTCCCCTCAGCCTCCTTTTCTCCAGCTCCCAAAACTAAATGCAGAATTTGAGGTGCAGCCTCACCAGTGACCAGTACAGGGGGACGATCACTGCCCTGGCCCTGCTGGCCACACTATTGCTGAAACAGGCCAGGATACTGCTAGCCTTCTTGGCTGCCTGGCCATAAGCTCGCTCATGTTCAGCTCTATCAATCAGCACCCCAGGTCTTTTTCCATGAGCAGCCCTATAGACTTGTGTGTCTAAGTGGTATAGCAGGTTGTTGACCACTTCCCCTTGTATTATGGGGGCTTCATTCTGCTCCCCCTGTCTCTGTCTTCCAGCTCAAGAGGCTTGAGAACAGTCTTAGTAACTGAAGACCAAGGCAAAAACGGCATTAAGTATCTCAGCCTTTCCCTAAACCTTTGTCATTATGTCATCATTTTCCCCAATATCCTTAGCCCATCTTTTGTTGCTGATGTATTTATAGAAACATTTTTTTATTTTCTTTTACCACAGTAGACAGATTAAGTTCCAGTTGGGCTTTAGCCCTTCTGATTTTCTCCCTGCATGGCCTTGTATCATTCTTGTAGTCCTCCTGAGCTTCTTGCCCCTTCTTCCAAAGGTCATAAACTCTCCTGTTTCTCCTCAGTTCCAGCCAAAGCTCTCTGTTCAGCCAGGTCAGTGATCTTTGCCGCCAGCTCATCTTTGAGCACATGGGCATGACCTGCTCTTGCACCTCCAAGATTTTCTTCTTGAAGGATGTCCATCATTCCTGGACTCCTCTGACGCTAGGGGCTTTCTCCCAAAGGACTGTCAACCAGTCTCCTAACGAGGCCAAGGTTTGCCCTTTGGAAGTCCAAAGTAGCAGTTCTGCTGAGCCCCCTTCTTTGCCAAGAGTTGAAAACTCTTATCAGAGAGCTGCCGACCACCACATCACCCACAAGTCCTTCTACATTTGCAAAATCATAAACCTTTTGCTAAGATTACTTTTCCCTAAACATTACTATTTCAGTTTCTCAGTCCTGCTCAATGGACAGTCAAAACTCATGTCTTGCATCTCATGCTGGAACAGACAAATCACATGTGCTACACTCAGCGTAAGTTGTTCTACAGATATTTATGGTTCTAATATAAGAAAAACTGCCAGTGGAACAGCTGTGCTGTCATCTCTAGGGCCAAAATCTTATTACCAGCTGATT
Organism: Neopsephotus bourkii; assembly: GCF_033783945.1. NCBI lineage: Eukaryota > Metazoa > Chordata > Aves > Psittaciformes > Psittacidae > Neopsephotus > Neopsephotus bourkii. The sequence goes on from NW_026900692.1 coordinate 116,730, forward strand.
GACAGAGCACTAAAGGAATAAGTAGCCTATGAATTGTCTTAGTTTTCTTTTATTCTGCAGTCTTTGCAGCAAAAACATACAAACAAACAAAAAACACCAAAAAAACCCCACCCACCTTCAGAAGCAGTGTCCCAAAGACCAAATTCAAGGACTGAGCTTTAGTTATCATGTGAAGAATGAAAAGGATTAGGTAGGAAAATTATCCAAAGGTGAAATTACTTTGGAATGAGAATGCGAGATGACGTATGTCCTTCTCTACATTATATACAAGCCAACTTAGTTCAAAAGGAGGTAATAGAGATGGATCATGTTGAGGTAAATATTAGAGGAATGGTGAGAATGACATATATGAAATGTATGTGCATGTATAGTGTGTATATATCTCAAAATAATGGGGCAATATACATTGGACTATCAGACGCAAAAGTGACACAGAAATCAGGGACCTTCACCAGCATTTCTGTAGGAAATACTACTATATGATAAGTAAAGAAGATGTCACAATGGCTATTTGGAACTGCATTATCAGATTTAAAGATGAGATTTATTTTGAATATCTGACACTGCAAACATTTATTCTGAATGCCCTTTGACTTGAAAGTTTGACTTGGACTTTTGTCTTCTTTTAATGTTGTTTTTGTTTGATACTGAAATACATTTTTGAAATCTGAGGGAGAATAAACCTTGCCAGATTTCTGAATCTCAGTGATTTATAAGTTTAGATAAAATACTACTCTACTTTTATCCAGTGTTATCGTTAATATTTTTCTTACAGCAAACACATTTTTACTGAGCTGCTGAAGACTAGTAATGTTCATAACAAACAAAAATAATAGTGTCACAGATATCTTAATCTGAACATAATTTGTTCTTGAGCAAAAGGTCAAAAGATCTGCTTCACAGTATATAATCCTGTGTATTTCTTCTGCTGCCCTCTGTTATTTAATAGTAGTACTAGCAGGAACTTATCTTCTCCCTCCTTTTTACAAAATTATACATGTATTTTAAACCTGTATATCTAAGTCAATTTACATCAATAATTTAGAACTGAATGCTGAAACATGCAATAATTTTTGGTAGGCATTGAGAAGAGGCTTAACTAAAGCATTACTGTATTTAGTTCCAGACTTCTCACTACAAGAGAGATATGGAGTACCGGTTCAGAGAAGGGCAATGAAGTTGGTGAAGGGCCTGGAGCACAATCTGGGGAACGGCTGAGGGAACTTGTTGGGTTTAGTCTGGAGAAGAGAAGGCTCAAGGGGGACCTTATTGCTCTCTACAACTACCTGAAAGGAAGATGGACTAAGGTGAGGGTTGGTCTCTTCTCCCAGGTAACAAGTGATAGGCCAAGAGGAAACAGCCTTAAGCTGCACCAGGGGAGGCTTTGACTCAAAGAACTTGCCAAGAACACGTCAACAAAGTTTAAGATGGGAAGCAGGTATTCTTTACTGCAGCACTGGGTGACACGAGGGATATCTCCTCCTAACGTGTCTTGTCCCAGCATCAATCAGGCTGCGATTATATTTTTGCTTAATATACATATTCCAGTACAGATTTCCAGTAAATGACACACATGTTCATAAGATTTCCCAGAACTACTTTACATAGGTTTATGCCTATTTCCGCATGTGCACAACAACATAGTAGTGATCTTTGGGACCCTGGTGGTAGTTTCTTGATCGTCTTCATCACTTTGTTCTTTGGCTGAACTTTAGGTGTGGAAAGTCCCCTTGTGAAGCTGCCCACCACTAGTCCAGTTCTAACTGGTCACTGAGAAACATTTACCCAAAATGTTTCCTTCTTGCTAGACCATCTTGCTGACCATCAAGATCAGCGTTGCTTAGCTACAAAGCAGAACTAAATTTACTTATGTACAAAGAGTATATTTCATTTTGTACTTCAGTATCTCAGTTTAGATTGGATATTAGGAAAAAAATCTTCACTGAGAGAGGGGTCAGGCAATGGAACAGGCTGCCCAAGGGCAGTGGTATAACCATTGTCCCTGGAAGTGCTCGAAAACCGTATAGATGAGGCCCTTAGTAACATGGTTTTCCAAACCTAGCTGACTGTATGATTCATTACAGCCCACATCTGCAAGGATTTATACACCCTGGGCACCTGCGGCAAGACACAACACTGCAGTTAGAAGTGAGCATCCTCAGAGCAGACCGCACAGGTACAAAGGTGCAGTGCTGGCCCTGGTTCTATCCCATCACTGATTTAAAAAGGCAGAAAGCAGATACTTGCTGGAGCGCGCTGGATGGAAGGCAGTGCTGACAGCCAAAAACTGGAGGAACACTTGTGGTGGTCTCCACACTTATGTTACCTTACCACTGCAAAAACTCAGCCCATACATATGATATGCTTATACACTGTTAACACTCTACTCACCCGCCTTTACACACACCGTGCAGTCCAACAATGCACGGACACTTGGAGAGGCTGCGAGCGGAGGCAATGCCAGATGGGAAACCCCGGGGCAGCTGGCCCCATAGGGCCGTGCCCCACCTGCTCCGTGCCCGCCCGCTGGCGGCAGCACCGCCACGCAACCGAGCACCGCCCCTTCACCGCCCCCGGGGGAGGTCAGGGCGGCGGTAGCGGAAGCTTCTTCCTCCCGGCGCCGCGGCCCGGAACCAGCCCCGTCGCGTCCCGGCCCGTCCCGGCTCCGCCGCCGCTTGCGGCCCTCGCCGACAGCATGACAGCGCCAGCCGCCACGCCCCGCAGGTGACACCCGCGGGCCCTTCCGCCTCGGCCGCCTCATATATGGGCCACCTGCTCTCGAAGGAGGCCAGCAGCCTGAGCCGGGACCGCCGCTGCCGCCGCGGGGGAAAGGTGCCGCCGCGCAGTCGGAGCTGCTTCCTGCGCGGGCCCTGCATGCTCTGCTTCATCGTGCATAGCGCCAGCCCGCCCGCCTCGGAGCAGCCCCTGCCCGCCGGAGACCCCCGCCTGCCACCGCCGCCCTACGCGGCCCTCGCCACCGCGGAACAGCGTGCCTCCTGCCGCGTCCTCCGCCTGTCGTCCGCCGCCTGGGAACCGCGGGGCCGCTTCCAGCGCCTCCTTCTCTCGGGCCTGCTGCCCTCGCCGGTGCGGGGCCTCCTGGGGGAGGCCAGACCATCCGGCGAGGCCGCTTCGGAGATGGTGTGCAAGCGCAAGGGGGCCGGCCTGCCCGCCTGCCCGCCCTGCAAGCAGCCGCGCTGCGCGGCCGCCGCCGCTGCGGAGCCGGAGGCAGCCTGCCAGTGTCCCGCGGAGGCGCCGCTCTGCTCTCTGCCCGCAGCCGACGGCTGCGCGGCGAGCTGTGAGTCCGCACCGGCCCGGGTCAGCGCCGGGGACAGCGGCGAAGCGGAGCAACCCGCCTCGCCGCCCTCCACGTCTGAGGAGGAGGAGGAGGCAACAGGGGAGAAGGAGAGGGGCGGAGAGGCGGGCTGCGAGGAGCCTCTGGAGCGCCCCGCTGACTGCTGCCGGGAGCCGCCGCCGGATATTAACCAGCTGCCGCCTTCCATTCTCCTCAAGGTGGGTAGGGACGGGTGGGCAGGCCGGCTCCCTGCCCGCTGGGGCCCGGTACTGGACCTGCAGTGGGGAGGTCGCAGGTGCCTGTGCCCCGGGGAGGGCCCGGTGGGCTGTGGGAGCGGGGGTCAGTGCAGTGCCCCGCCGCCGTTCCGACCTTGCTCGCTTGGGGTGTGGGGATTGGTAGGGGAGCTTGTGGGTGTTCTGGTTTTGTTTAGGTATTCTTTCCCCCTTTGTTTTCGTTTGTAGCGGTAAGCGGCGTTGTGAGTCGTTGACTGGAGGTGAAGACCGACAGAAGTGCAGCAGAAGCTGCCCCGTAAACATCCTGAGTCTTACTTAAATTGTGTTCTTTGCAGGTAGCTTCTTGTACTGATGGAGTACTTATCGAGGGGACACTCAACTGTATTTAGTGCTTTTTTGTAGGTCATAACTACATAGGCAGATTCTCAATGTTGCTATTGGGGTGGGGTGGGGAAGGTGTTACTGTGTATTTTGTGTCAGTTTTGGCTTTACCAGTTTCACAGCCTGTAGCTGTCTTGGATTACATGTTTTCATAACCTCACTTTGTATCTTCCAAGAACATGTTTCCTGTCCTTTTTGCTGTCTCGTTATTCCTTAATGCTGTTCTTTTTTGAGAATGACCTTTCCATTTTTAGGCTACTGTGTTGATGTAGTCAGTATGACTTTCTTCAGCTAAACCTTAGTAGAAAGATGAGTCTGGCTGTAATTGAAGCCTGTGATGTTTTCCATAGTCTGATGCGAGTGTGCCTTTATGTTTTGGGGAGCAGTGTTTCAGTATTACAGAAGTTTATACTGGGGTCAGATGGCTAAACTTAAAGTAGGGCATGATAATGGAGGGGTCTGACAGGTAACTCTTCCTGTTCTTGATATACACCACTGTAGAAAGTACTTTCTTTACTCTTTTGTTGTCAAACAGTAACTTCTCCCTAAAGTTGCTTTTCAGTAGCTAGACTTACGGATTGAGTTGGTTATTTTGATGGTTTTGGGGTTGGTGGGGTTTTTTTGTTGCTTTGGTGTTTTTTGTTGTTTGTTTTTGTTTGTTGGTTGGAGTTTTTTGTGTGTGTTTGCTTGCTTGCATTATTTGGTGTTGTTTTTTTTTTCTGTTTCCATAGCATGCTGGTTAGGTTTCTGACTTGATTGTACAGCTGCTTAAAGGCCTTCACATGCTGAGTCTTGATACAGATAGACTATTCCAAATATAATCCTTTCTTCAGATGTACAACATTATAATGAGAGGGTGTGAGACAAGTATACCTAAAGTCTAAACTTTTCACAGCAGGTGCTGAAGACACAAACCTTAATACAAGGACAAGAGATTTCATCCTCTGAAGTCCTGGGAGCCTGATCCTGTTGTGTTTTTTTTTTTTTTTTTTTTTGTGTGTGTGTGTGTTTTTTTGTGTTCCCCCCCCCCCCCCATTTCCTTCCCTTGATTCATACCTCTGTGACCTCCAGATTGTGCTAGTGCAGGAGTGGCTGTACCCATGTCTGACAAGAAACATTGTAGGAACTCCTAAGTAATGGCTGGCCACTTGAGAGGTGTCTTGTTATGGGCTGCTCAGATGCTGTTCTGCTGTAAGCAGTTGCAGAGTCTCCCCAAAGTGAAGGATATGGAATTGGATGGAAGGCTTTGTCAGGCTGAACTCGGCCTACAGGTCGTCGGAAGGGCCTACTGAGCTGGGAAGTTCATAGTACAGTGTGCCAGTTGGTCGTGTTCCCCTGGCTGGGGAAGAGGTCTCTGCATCTGTATGGCAGGGGGAGGGGGGAGAGAAATAAACGAATTGCTGTTCTGCAGATCAAACAAGCTTACAGGTTGTTTTTGCTTTTCATTTGGTCATTGAAACATGAATCAAATAAAAAGTGTTACACAGTGGGCAAAATTTCATCTTTAATCTTTGTGGGTGAGGGTGGTTAACTAAAGGATAATTTAATTCTGTTCCCTTTAGAGTCTAAGGGGAGCTAAGGAATTAAGGTCAGTCAGCTTGACTGTAACCTAGACACACATGAATGAAATAAATTCAGGGAGCTGTTTATAAGCATGCAGTGAAGAAGACGACAAAAGCTTGTGCTATGTATCACTAAGTTTTTAAAACTTTGTGCTATGTATCACAAATCTGTAACTGTTGTAATTTCACTGCTATTTATTTCTGGAAAGCCGAAATAAATCCCCTAGTTGTACCTGTTACCTGTTTACAGTGCTGTTGCTTAATTGAAAGAAGTGAACTTACGTGAAGTGACTGAGTGAGCTTAGTAGTGACAAGTGGAACACATCAGGTTTCCTTTTGAGCTGTGTTAACAGGAGCTGTGCATGAAGAGTATGGAAAGGAAGTTCTCTGCTGTGCTTGGTACTTTTAAAACCTGTGCTGGAGTACTGCATTATGCTGTGGGCTATGGCATCTCCTTAAAAGAAAGCAGACAAATTGGAGAGGCATCAGAGGGGAGCTAGAGGTCATGGAAATGTGGCTTGTGAGGTAGTCAGAAGATTCTGCTAAAGCTGAATGACATCTCTATTCAGAAAGGAGACAGAGATGCACTTCTTTTTTTTTTTTTTTAAGAGAAAATTGGTGAAAAAATCGACCATGCTCTTTTCCTGTGTTAAATAAAGAGAAATAAGCTTAATTTGATGTGAAGGAAATTTGGGTGAGATACTTGGAAACTGACAGTGTGTGAGAGCATTTAGGTCTTGGCAAAGGTAGCTTCCTGTCTCTCTGAGGTTGTGTGAGGAGTTGGGATTTTTATTTATTCTTTTCTTAAAAACAGGGGTAAGTCCTTACTGGGGATGCTTGAGGTGTGTTTGAAAATATTTCAAAACAGAAAGGTCTAGAACAGATGACCTTTTAAATATCTTCTTCCTTGGTTTGCTTTGAATTCTATAAAGTATGGACACATGCTGCCCTGCAGCAGTGAGCTTGTCAGTTTTATCATAGAGCTAATGCTCTGTGAAGGGGGAAGTATTTAAATTAAGGTTTTCATAAATATTTGAAGCATTAGTGGCTCCTTTTCTTGCATCTTTACTCAATGTTTTTTACTTACTTTTCTCATTCTTCCCTTGCTGTAAGGAGTCCTACGTTTGCTTTGGTTGTTGTAATAATGTACATGTTAGCTTTTAATAATGTTGATACTAAATGTAGTGTTGCTGTTACTGTCCTAGCACTGCATTTAAGATTAGCTGAGTGATATGAAGTAAGTTTGATAGACCAGAGGCAGACCTTTGGTCTTGTCTTCTGACTTCTGGATGCTGGCATTTATTTTTAATAAAATGATACCTGAGAAGACTGGATGTACATGTTATAGTTGCGCTGTGTTTATTTTTTTTTCCTATCCTAGTCAGGAGGCAGAGACATCAAAATATATTGGATTGGACTTCATCCACAAGTTCATGGAGTCACTGCAGTAATATCAGCTTTCTTTTCTTTTTGTGCTGGTGTTCTGATCAGTTTGTCCTATCTAGAGTTTGTGTTGAGCCTTACTTTTAGCTATAGCATGGAGAAAAATTGAAAGGCTTGGAAACTTTGTGGCTGATGCAGGGAGGTAAACGGACAGCACAGCAACACTGTTGTGTTGTGTGGTGTGTTTGTGGTGGTTTTTTTTTTTTTTTTTCCCCCTCCTCTCCTGAAGCTCAATGTTACCCTGTGGTTGCAGTGGGGAAATGAACCAGCTTTAATTTCACTGTGCTGTTGCTCAGCTTCTGGAAGCGCAGCTGAGGGGTGTAGTTGTGAAGGGGAAATGTGCCAGTAGATGAGCCACAAAAACAAAGATTGTCTATTGCCATTAATTCAGTGTTAATGTTCTGAAAGATGGCCTGATACATTTTGTGATTTGTTGCAGAATTACAAAGATAAATTTTTTGCTTTCCACAGGTGTATGTGTAAAGGTGGCTTTCATGTAAGCATGTAAGTTTTCATATTACAGAATGAGTTATATGATGGAGGAGACAAAAGCCTTGGAACAAAATTTCTGCATTTCCTGAAGGCAGATAGATGCCTTGACACTCAGCCCCTGTGGCTGATAGAACTTCTAATGTTGTATGTGTGTTGCTCAGCTTGCTCTACATCCTTGAAGCTATGTATTGCTGCATGGAGAAAATTAACAGATTACAAGTTGTGAAGTGCTTGAATGCAAATCATATCAAATGTAACTCTTGCTTTCATTTAGTATTCACCTGTTTCTTTTGTTCAGGGTGCCTGACCCGTGTTTGATCTTTCACAGATTTTTGGTATGTTTTAATGTCTCTGTTTTTAAATTACTGTGGAGATGCAGAAGCAGCACAGGTGTCTTTCAGTGAGAACAGTTGCATGACTGGGAGTTAAGACTTGATCAGCCCCTTCAAGTAAAGATACCTTGAAGGTCCCTTCCAAACTAAACCAGTCTGTGATTTATGTTACGATTCTATGACGCTGTCATGGGTTCAGCTGTAACAGTTATTTTTCTCCTTCCTAGTAGCTGGTGCATTGCTGTGTTTTGGCTTCAGAACAGTGCTGGGCAACACATTGATTGTAGTTGCTCATTAATACCCTGATCTAGGACTTTTCAGTCTCATGCTCTGCCAGTGAGGAGGGGCAGTGAGAAGCTAGGAGGGAACAGAGGCAGGACATCTGACCCAGAGTAGCCAAAGGGGTATTCCATACTGCAGCATGTCATGCCCAGTGTATAAACTGGAGGTGTTACCCAGAAGAGATCAGCTGCTGATATAATCAGGTTGGGTATTGGTCAGCAGGTGGTGAGCAATTGTATTGTGCACTGCTGCGGTTTGTTGGTTTTATTCCTTTCCCCGTTTCCTTGTTTAGTGTTCCCTTCCCTTGTTATTTCACTTAGTAGTAGCTTTGTTATTATACTTTATTTATTGGACTGTTCTTGTCTCAACCCGTGGGGTTTACATTCTTTCATAGAATTATAGAATAGTTAGGGTTGGAAAGGACCTTGAGATCATCTAGTTCCAACCCCCCTGCCATGGGCAGGGACACCTCACACTAAACCATCTCACCCAAGGCTCTGTCCAGCCTGGCCTTGAACACCGCCAGGGATGGAGCATTCACAACTTCCTTGGGCAATCCATTCCAGTGCCTCACCACCGTTAACAGTAAAGAACTTCTTCCTTATATCCAATCTAAACTTCCCCTCCCCATTGCACCTAGAGTGGGGGAAAAAGGGGTGAATGAGTGAGTGGCTGTGTGGTTCTGAGTTACCAGCTGGGCATAAACCATGACAGAAGTGTACATTTTCAGGAGTTAAATGTGATAACTAGGGGACCTACTGCCCTCAGAAAGTTACCTATCATAAGCAGGAGTTAAATGAACAGGCTTGGGGGTAGGAATGGTTTTAGCTTTCAGCTGTATTTATAAAACCTTGGGAATTAGAAAACAATTTAAAATTCTGAATAATCAGTATGTGTTTAGGGAATGAAATGGGTAGTGAAGATCATCAGGGTGAGTTGTAGCTTTTTATGCATTAGTGTGTTTTAACCAGCACCTAGGATAATGTAAGGATGATATTCCAGCAAACTGGAATATGCACAAGCTTTGCTAAGTTCTATATAGTGTAATTCAATAACATCTTCTTTTAACAACTGCAAGCTCTGAAGAGAAATTGATCTTTTACGTGGTGTTATTCAGAATCCTTTTGTAGTTGGAACTTGCATAGCTACTGCAGGCAGTAAAATAGGCAAGACTTCGTCTTTGAACATGGACTGCTTGTGTAACCCCTGTGGCTACTCCTGTCCATGCTGGAAATTGAGCAAGGACTTTGTCAGCAGCTGCTCTCTCCACTGATGGCTTCACACTGAGGGTTGCTTCTACAAAAAGCCAATTTGCAACACCTCTCTGTACGCTCCTTACTTGTCTCTGCAGCATGGGCTGAAAAATGACCACAAAAACTTCCAGACATCTCTTCCAGAATAATACTGCCTGTAAAGAAATTCTCTCTGTGTTAAGTACTGAATCAAACTTGCTCCTTTTTTGTTTCAGCATTGCTACTGCTGTGTCTTTTCCAATAGCAAAGCAGTAGAAGTAGGTTTGTGATTTGTGTGGGCTTTCAGCTTTTGATAGGATGGTAGCTGGGACAAGAATTATTTAAGGGTTTTCATATTCACAGCAGCAGCTGGATTAGCAAGTCTTTCCTGTTTTGGTATGTTCTTGTTTTAAGAACTGCAAGCTCTCGTTTTGCAAAGTGAAGGTGATCTTCCACAAAGAAGCATATTTATTTCCCCCTGGAGCAAAGATTACTTAAAGTATTTTATAGTGACAACTTTGGCATCCCTTCTTAGTATTAACTAGAGTCAGTCTGATGTCCATCTAAACTAAATGTGGGTCATATTGTCCTGTTCTCTTCACAGGACTTTAACTGTTGAGACATCGGTCTTCTGTTTCATACAGAAGTACAGTAGTAGGAACTCGAGTTTCTTCCAGCTTTTACTGACTTAGAATTGAAGAGAATCATCAGGATCATATTTTTTTTTAATACTTTGAATTATACTTTTACAGTATGAATGTCAGATGCCAAATTGCCACTTACTTTTTCCTTGCTTGACTGGGGCTGATAGTGTTTTCATTATGTCTCTAATATTAATGACAAGTATTGGTCACTTCTGTGCTCTGTGCATGGATTCATCGTCAGTCAGAGAACTGCAGGGAGGAAGCAGGCACTGGCTGTTTCGTCCACCTGTGTTCACCTGATTCCTTAATAAAAAATGGCCATTGACTCTGGTAATGGTCAAGCCAAGGCCTGCAGGAAAACTGGAGTCATATGCAGTCCTTCAGCACTGTGAGGGGTCTTGCATAAGAAATTATGAGTTTTCCATAGCTGGAAGAAGATGGGAATGATAAACCTTGCAAGCATTTGCAGAAGGTAGTGAATTTGAAATTTGAGTGTTGTTGTGGTTTTTTTGTGTTTTTTTTTTTTTTGGGTTTTTTTTCAGTTTTACTTGCTGTATTATATTTTGCAGATCTTTTAGGAATTGTCAACCAACTCACCATAGCCAAGGGAATCTTACAGGGATATACATACTTAAAACTGCTAAGCTAAGCCACCCCTAGAACATGGGGTTAGTAATGTTTGTCCCTGTTGACAGTTGATTGCCCAGTCTGTTCTAAAGACCACCCAGTGATGGAAATTCTGTAAATTTACCAGGTATTATATTCCAATGTCTGATTATCCTTAGGAGTCTTAACAATTTTTGAGTGCCCTACTCACCACAATGAAGATGAAAGTGGTCTCTTTAGTTTGTTTACCTTCTTCGGCATCCCTTTCCCTTGGTTAAACTTTCCTAGCCTTTTCTTCAAATGTTTCATGTTCTCTAGAGATCAGTGCTTTCCTATGGACACTCTCCAATACTTTCAGATTTTCTTGAGCTTCTTGCCCTGATATTGGCTATAGTGCTTCTGTTTAGTACTTGATGTCCTTATCAGTTTAGTAGGAGGACTGTTTCATGTTTTTGCAGTCTGTATTTGTGTATAGGTATCTTAATGCTGTAATGGCCTTTTTTCATAATAGGATGACGTGTAGATTAAAATTCATTTGTAGTTACAGGGTACCTTTGTATGTAACTCTTGACAGACTTTCTTTTTGTATTTATTAATAAGCAACAGCTCTTCAGAGGAAGGGCTGAATATAACAAATTTAACTGCAGTTTAGGAGACTGCCATAAAGTTACAGTTTTTTTTTTTTTTTTTTTTTGGAAGCTGCTGTTGTGCTCAAAACCTTGGGGAACAGAATGCTAATTCTGTGCTTAGTTTCCTTGTATGACACTGATTTGCTCTGCTGATCTGCTCTACTGTCCCATGCCCTCTTCCCACAAGACTCATGTTTTAGTACCCTTGTGAGTCTTCTTTTCAATTCAGTTAAGAGTAGGAATGGAAGCACCTTTTAAATGACTTGAAAGTAATGTTGAGCTAACATTTCTATTTGTAATTCTTCAGGTATGCCTTCTCAGAAGCACATTTGAATTTGTCTAAGAAATGAGTGCTTAAGTAGGAAACATTCTGTTGTTGGTTGTGCTAATGTGACTTATTAATATTGTCAGCTGTTGTGATGTCGTGGTTTAACCCCACCCAGACAGCTTGTTACCCACTCCCCCCCCTTCTTGCCCTCCCCCTACTCCTGGAGGGACAGAGAGGAGAATCAAAAAGAATGCAACTCCCACAGGTTGAGATAAGAACAGTTTAGTAACTAAGGTATAACACAAATCACTACTGCTACCACCAATAATAGTAATGATAAAGGAAATAACAAGGGAAGAGAATACAACACCTCATCACCAGGCGACCGATAACTTGCCCCCCCAGCCCGACCAAGCACCGACCAATACCTCCTCCAACCCTGCAGTCCGGGTATCTCCCAGTTACATCCTGGGCATGATGTGCTGTGGTATGGAATACCTCTTTGGTCAGTTTGGGTCAGGTGTCCTGTCTCTGCTTCCTCCCGGCTTCCCCTCCTCCCTGGCAGAGCATGAGGCTCACAAAGTCCTTGGCCAAACCAAAACATTTTTATCAGCTTTGTTCCCAGCCCGAAAGTTAAAACACAGCACTGCACCAGCTACCAAGAAATAAGAGAAAAAAATGACTGCTACTGCTAAACCCAGGTCATTATCCACCCCTTATTCCATACCATTCACGTCATGCTCAGATCCCACGTTTTCAATATACCATCACTCTTACCTAAGTGCACTCTTATCGTAGTGCATGGGCCAGGCCCTATAAAGCTGCTGAGTCCATCTTGTCCATGATACCAGGCTCCATCTCTTGTACCAGTCTTCCAGAGCAGGAGAGACTGTGTGCAGTGTTTACACTTGTGAATAACCTGGGCAACAGTGTCCATTGCTAAGTCCACCCCTCGATCATGAGTCCATCACGATGTTGCATCTCTGCTCTGATGGCCTTAAGGGTCATGGGCCGACCAGGCTCAAAATAATTCATTGTCCCCTTCAGCAGTTTCTGCAGCTTGTTGCTGGGGCCTCCGTACAGCTGCCTTCCATCTCTAATGTTTCCAAAGCACTGGAGGGGCCCAGTGGACTAGATACTTGCCCATACTATCCCACACACCCTGCCACTCATGGCTGTCCAGCCTTGGGGGAAACCTCTTGGTTCTCCCATATCGTCGTCTAACCCTAGAAAAGACCCAAACCCGACTCTGCTTAACTTTTGAGATCAAACAAAATGGTGGTGGGTAAAACACACTCTGTGTGTGTGCCAGCATGCTGATCCCCATCACAATCAGCAGGCAGGTCTCAATGATACCCAAAAAACATTCAAGACCTTCACAACTCTCAAACGATGCTGCTGTACTTGTCACTGGTGCTGGTGTAGCTGCCGTGCTTGTCACTGGGGCTGGTGTAGCTGCTGTGCTTGCCGGCTCTCCCACCACCAGCTTCTCTTTTTCCGGAGTCCAGCTCTTCCTCCTCTGCCTTGCTGGGAAGTCCTGCGGGGCCTCCTGCGTCCTCCTGGGGCTTGGCGGGCGGCTTCCGGGGAATGCTCTTGGCTGCGGGGCTCGGCTCCTCTGCGGTTCTCGGCTCCTCCACCGCCTTCTCCCGCTGCTTGGCAGCCACCTCCTTCCGCTCCTTGACCACCCCGGCTTCCTCCACCGACAGCTGCTCCCTGCCGGCCTCCGGCCCTGCTCCTGCTTGGTGCCCGGGGCCGCTCTCCCGGGCCGCTTCAGCAGCCGCCGGCTCCTGGGGCCGCTTCCCCTCAGCTCGCTGTGGCCTCACGCAGACGGAGGCGAGGGCGAGGGCCAGGACGGTGAAGAGCAGCCGGACAGCCAGGGACCAGTCCACGGCCACGTCCGTCCATCCCTGCTGCCGGAACCCGCCCGTATTACAAGTCATTGCCATAAAGTACAGTGAGACAGGAACCTTAGCCCAAGCCCCACACTTGATAAACACTAACACAGCAAATACCGGCTCTAAGTAAGTTACAGCATTCTGAAGCTGTGAGATCAAGAGGAACAACTCTGAGAGCCAATAAATCAGCATTGTGACGAGTGACTATTAATCCAGTCAGATCTGTCGTTATCTCAACCCCTTTGAGCTCCACGTTGGGCGCCAAAAGAACTGTCGTGGTTTAACCCCACCCAGACAGCTTGTTACCCACTCCCCCCCCTTTCTTGCCCTCCCCCTACTCCTGTAGGGACGGAGAGGAGAATCAGAAAGAATGCAACTCCCACGGGTTGAGATAAGAACAGTTTAGTAGCTAAGGTATTGATGCACGGATTGACTCCACAACTCGTTGAAGTTGTAAAGTAGGTATGCTTTTTATTCAGCGCTGAGATGCACGGGGATAATTCCTCAAAGTCATGCATGCCTCAGTGTTGTTTCCCTCTACATTTATAAGGTTGCACCATACGCCTATACATATTCATGTCCTGTCCCCGCTTTGTATTACAGTGAGCTAGAAGGTCCTTTGCACCTGCGCAGTGCCCCCTCTGGTCATGGGCAGGGGTCTCAAGATGAAGTAAATGAGTCTTCCTCCTGTGGGTGGGGGTCTTCAAGATGAAGTAAATGAGTCTTCCTCTTCTTGAACTTTTCACCTTTGAGTCTTCACGTATGGCCTTAGGGTTTGGTCCCAGCCATCAACCATCTGCTTCTCCCCCTTAACAGTAGATTCAGGGGTCTGCTTTTTCCCTATCAATAGGTGCTTATCAGTAGAATCAGGTGTCTGCTTTTCCTTGTCAATAGAACCAAGTGTCTGCTTTTCCTTATCAATAGCTAGTGCTTTTGTTCTGCTTAGTAGGCATGATAGGTACAGACAATACCTCTGCTTAAGCAATCGAATTCCTCCAAACCCCCTGTACAACCCCCCTGTACATTGGTCAACCCTCTGCCATCAGTATAACACAAATCACTACTGCTACCACCAATAATAGTAATGATAAAGGAAATACAAGAGAAGAGAATACAACACCTCATCTCCAGGCGACCGATTACTCGCCCCCCCCCAGCCCGACCAAGCACCAGCCAATACCTCCTCCAACCCTGCAGTCCTCCCAGCCCTTCTGGGTCCCTCCCAGTTACATCCTGGGCATGACGTGCTGTGGTATGGAATACCTCTTTGGTCAGTTTGGGTCAGGTGTCCTGTCTCTGCTTGCTCCCAGCTTCCCCTCCTCCCTGGCAGAGCATGAGGCTCACAAAGTCCTTGGCCAAACCAAAACATCATTTTTATCAGCTTTGTTCCCAGCCCGCAAGTTAAAACACAGCACTGCACCAGCTACCAAGAAAGAGGAAAAAAAATGACTGCTACTGCTAAACCCAGGACATGTGGGATATAGATATTTTTGTTATTGTCCTTAATTAATCGAGTTCTGGCAAGTTCTAGAATGTCGCAGTGCTTTCTGATACATTTGTTTTACAAGATGGTTTAGTAATATAATATTTCTGTATCTAAAATATGATTACTTCTGACAATATTTTTTCTCCTTTACAGATATTTTCCAACTTATCCCTGAATGAGCGTTGCCTTTCAGCATCACTAGTCTGTAAATATTGGCGTGACCTCTGTTTAGATTTTCAGTTTTGGAAGCAACTGGATCTCAGCAGTCGTCAACAGGTATGGAGATACCATATTTTGACTACTCAGGATTTGTTCTCAGAACTTGTACTTTAACCAAAGTTGAGCCAAAGAACTACATAAAATGGTGATGTCTGTACTTTCAGGGATTTTTCTACTAGAGCCTGAAAATATCTGGACCCCTTAGATTAACTCTTTTAAATGTAGCTTCTCCCAACTGTTCATTTTTTAAACAGTGTGAGCTCAAGCACTGTTCAAAATCAGGTAGTGGTAGTTCCATTCATAAGAACTATCAGACTTCATTTTAATTGAAGGACCCAATTAATGATCTTTTCTAAAGATGTCCTAGTTTGAAGAAGCACGTAACTGGTGCTTGCTCTATTTGTTTTAACAAATTTTCTTTAATTTTTCTTCAACTGATTTGGCTCCTACTGATCACAAAACTGACAGCGTCTTTTTAGGCCTTTACCTGATCCTAGCATTAAGTATGTTTGGGGTTCATGGATTTAATTTAGTGAGATCCTTACAGAGCATAGCGTGAGTTTGCTGAGAGTAACTTTCCTCCTTAGAAAACTTCTTTTAAGGGTGTCTGTGTTGTTTGGCCATCTAATTTAGCTTTCTTGTTGTTCAGTTAGTTGCAGAGATTTATGAACTTTATGAAAGTATAGTGTGCAAGGAAACAAGTACTGGAAAGTCCCATTTAAAGCAGCAGCAACATTAAGTCCTCTGTGTTGGACATAAATAATATCACATGTACACTCTTTTCAAATCACCAATGCATACGAAAGCATGCAAGTTCTCTAGCTTTTGGAGTTACTAGATAACATATTTCTGAACCATTATGGAAAAATCATATAGTAGATGGTCTGGTTCTTCTTAAGTGACTCCAAAGCAGACCCAGACCAGAGGTCCATCTTTCTGCCCTGCGGGTAGTATGTGCCAAGTTAAGTCTTTTTTTTTCTCACTATCTTGATGGGTAGCCTTATTCCTGCTGCAAAGGTTTTTCATGGTTTTGCCTGTTAGGTATGTTGGGGTCTCAATAAAAGTGAGTTCTTAAACCAGTTTTAAGCAAAAATGTTATCCTGCTGTGTGTGGTGATGTGGGTTTGGTGGTTTCGTTATTTTGGTTATTGTTGGTGTTGCTGTTTTTTTTATTTTGGTTTGTTGGTTGTGTGGTGCTTTCTTTTGTTGTGTTTTTTTGTTTGTTTTTGGCAGGGAGGTTTTCGTTTAGGTGGTGTTCATGGTTTATTTTTTGGTTTTTTTTTCCAATTTGTCGTGTTTTCTATCTAACAGCTGCCTGACGAAATAGGAAGAAAAAAGACTAGACTTACTACTAATGGAAAAGTTTGAATGTAGCAAAGTGTTTGCTTCTCAGCTGTTTAAGAGAAAGACAAAAGGATTTGGGCTGCTCTTTCGCCCTCTCCAGGCTTAAGACTAAATCTCATCTATGCTAAGTGGTGGATGTATATTCCTGAATGGTATTGTTAGAAAGACTTTCATCAGGTGTCATGTCAGGTGACTTAAACTTTTAAAGTGAGGGAGTTCCATGCATTGTCTTACCTGCTTTGGTTTTGTTTATTTTTACTTGGAATTTTGAGCATGAAGAATGACTTGGGTTTCTTGCCTGTTTTGTAGGACTGGTTTCTTTTAAAATTATTGAAGTATTAACTAAGTACAATGTACTTAGGTACAAAGTACAAAGTGGATAGAACCTTTTTTCTTCAAAGGATCTCTGGGAAATAGCGCATGTATCTGTTTTAATGGTCTTTCATAGACTAACACTTAAAATATGTAAGTGTTCTGTTTTAAAACTGAACAAATAACATGAGGAAACTTCTAGGTTTTAATCATTTTTTTCCTGCTATGCTGTTCTTTCCTTCTGATCCCTTTCATTCACTGCTACCTTTAGGTGACTATTTTCGACTGTTAAAAACCCCATTGGTACCTGCATTGCTATGGTATTTATCCACTGGCAGCTGGTTTTGGATGGTTACCGAAGCCTAGAAACTGTTGCATTTCAGGGACCTATAAACTCTTTGCTTCTTTGTAAATGCTACCTTAGGTATGTAAGTAGAATGCTGCTATAGAAGAGCAAGCAAGTCCTTTTTTTTCTAAAGCATGGAGAATTGTCTAAAATGTGAAGCGGACCATTAACTCAAAGAATTGAAGCAGAATTCTTTTAAAGATAACTGTAAAACTGATTATACCAGTATGCTCTTATCTTGGGAAAACAAATATCTTCATTCACCCAGTAGCTTAAAAAAATGCATCTTACAAATAGTAGGTTTTATGCTAGTGAAGTTAAAGATGCTTATGAAAAAAAATTTTAATATTTGGATTTTCTTTGCAGGTCACTGATGAGCTGTTGGAAAAGATAGCATCAAGAAGCCAGAATATTACTGAAATCAATATTTCTGATTGTCGCAATATATCTGATACAGGAGTATGCATATTAGCTATTAAGTGTCCTGGACTCCTAAGGTATACTGCCTACAGGTGTAAACAACTTTCTGATACCTCTATTATTGCAGTTGCCTCTCAGTGTCCTCTTCTTCAGAAAGTGCATGTAGGCAATCAAGACAGACTCACTGATGAAGGCCTGAAGCAGGTAACCATCCTTTCCACTGATTTCTTTATAAATTAGTGTCTTCCAGCTTCTTGCCAAGTACAAGAAGTGACATGGAAGAAGGTACCGTCCTCTAGGATGTAATTAAAATCAGATGACCTCTTTGACTTAAAAAATTGGTTTATGGATGTATTTTCTCAGTACAGTAAATGTTATTTTCCAGAGCCTCTGTGTACTTTTTTAAAAATACCCAAGCGTTGCATGAATGTAATCTTTAGTTTGACATCCTGTACTTCACCTCTGGCTAATTAATTTTTGCTGAGCTTAGTTGTAACTTGAAATCAGTGCTTAAGTAAATCTTTTTGCATCATGAAAGCCAAAGGTGGCTGAGATCTTTATTTGTTAGACACGCAGGATGTTTTCATCAACTCTTTCGTTTATGTTAAAGGAGCTGCGTGGAGACCTCATAGCAGCCTTCCAGTATCTGAAGGGGGCATATAGGGATGCTGGGGATGGACTCTTCATTAGGGACTGTAGTGGTAGGACAAGGGGTAATGGGTTAAAACTTAAACAGGGGAAGTTTAGATTGGATATAAGGAGGAAGTTCTTTCCTGTTAGGGTGGTGAGGCACTGGAATAGGTCGTCCAGGGAGGTTGTGAATGCTCCATCCCTGGCAGTGTTCAAGGCCAGGTTGGAGGAGGCCTTGGGTGATACGGTTTAGAGCGAGGTGTCCCTGCCCATGGCAGCGGGGTTGGAACCTGATGATCTTGAGATCCTTTCCTACCTACTATCCTTTCCAACCCTAACTATTCTGTGATTCTATGAAGTAGTTGTGCTAAATATGCTATCAGTGCTCTGGCATACAGGCATTAGGTACTTATATATATGCTCAAAAAATAACTTGGTTCTTAGGTGCTGCTTTTAGATCCATTTTGTTGACTGTAGTTAACAACTTCATTTTATCGTGTATGTAATTATAATCTTCTTTGTTTGTGATAGTACTTGCAAAACCTGCAAAGAAGGATAATCTTTAAGGGGTGGCAGAGAACCAGGAAGCAAGCTGAACTCCCAAATTTCCAGTTCAGTCAAATCCTGGTGGCTTTTTTTTTGTTTTGTTTTGTATTTGTTTTTTTTTTTTCTTTTTTTTTCCTTCCCCTTTATTTTGAAATAATTATTTTGATTTCTTTAATTGCAGCTGGGTTCAAAATGCAGAGAATTGAAAGACATTCATTTTGGGCAGTGTTACAAGATCTCAGATGAAGGAATGATCATTATAGCTAAAGGCTGCCTGAAACTGCAAAGAATATACATGCAAGAAAACAAATTAGTAAGTACATGTCCTGATTTTTTTCCCCATAGTGTTTTCATTGTTAGAGCTTTCTCTTGCTTTTCATTGTCAAAACTTTCTTCAGAATAGCCACTTTTTGGCAGTGAATTGCTTAAAAATGTTGTCTAGCTGTGAAAATTTGGGCTCTACAGAGAGAGCTCAAAAGATCACTCAAACTAGAAGTTAAACTAATGCTAATCCCCATGCATATTAACTTTTGGGTTCAGCATGATGTTACATGGAAGTAATTGCTTGGAAGATGACCAGTATGTACAGAAAATGCTTAGTCCATACGGAATGTTTCTTTTCTTTATACCACTGTTTTCCTACAGTAAGAAGTGCATATTTACAGAAATGAAAAGGTTTTTGGAGGTTGGGTTGTTTAGTGTGCTCTAATAATCTTTTCTTGAAATATGTCACTTTCTTGTCAGGATGCAGTAGTGTGCCTGTGCTGGTAGAAGGAAGCAATAAAACTGTCTTGTGTCCTTAATTATAAGTAGTCTTTGAAATGATTTGTTTCTAATGTGAAAAGCCAGTATCTGCTAAATGGTATAGTAGAACACTGTCTTTTTCTATTTTTTTTTTTCAGGTAAGTAGACAAATTTGCTTGCACTGGAATTCTTAATTATGAGCTGACGTCAGGCTTATAATCTTCAGTTTGAAAGCTGTTGAACTGGAACAAATAAATTGTATTTGTAACAAAACAACATACCTTGTACTCAGTCATTATGTATTTGGCTTCAAGTAGCAAACATGAACTAATGCCTGAGATGGTTCATTTGAGAATGGTTTCTGTTTAAAAAACCCTACAACCTGCCATTTATTGGTTTTGAAGAAATGTAGAAAGTTGAGAAATAGGAGCTAACGACCAAAACTGAGATCTTGAAATGGTTCATACGCAGAAAAAAAGGATGTGTCCTCTCCTCCTCTAAATAAAATCTTGAGTACTGTCAGCATTAGTCCTTGCAGTATTTATCTTAATGCATGAAAATATTTTGGTTAAAATAAATAAATAGAAATGAAAATTCTGAGGAGTGTGGAAGGAAAGCATACTCCTGAAAAAATTAACTGGAAGAAGGTAGGGAAATTCAAAGTATAATTTATCTTTGAATGAAAGAGGAAAAAACTTTTGCACACTTAAGGTCTGCATAGCTGTACATGGAACATTACTTAATTGTACATAAAGATTGTTTTATATACAAATGCCTACATAAGTGCATGATCATTAGAGGATGTTCTTATAAATACATATTATGGTTATTTACATTGAAGTTTTTATTCTCTTTATAGTCTGAAATGTAACCTAAAAAGTTGACACTACAATTGTTAACGCTCAAAAGTTTTGTGGTTTTACCATCTGAAATGTCATCTAAATTACCAGTTGGAATAGGACATAGGAAGTATCTTCCTGTTTTTCAAGACAAATGGGAAAGATGTTCTTCACTTGCAGTTTGGTTGCCCTCATTATTGGAAATGTAACATTAATTTTTCATTGGAAATAAGACAAAAATACATACTCTCAGAAGCTTCCTTTTCATAATTTCATCATTTCTGAAATTTTGTCAAACGACTTACGAAAACTAACCCTTTGCACAACTCTTCATGAATGTAGTTTATTTTTTTTAAATGTGTAGTGTTGTTTAAAGCTGCTGCCTAATCTTAATTTTTAAGGAACAAATAAAATTGGGTCAGACTTGGTTTAGCTTTGTAAAGTCCAAGTTCAGCTCCTTAAATCTTGGACTGGAAATGCAAACATGGAATAATTTACAAAACCGTGAACTCCATGTGCTGAATATTTAGAATAAAATAACGCTCGAATGATTTCACTAGATGACCAAGCTGCAGAAACTGATGTGCTTTTACCTTGCTGGGGGAAGAGACATTAAAATCTTTCTGGAAGTGTAATTTTGTATGATGAACCAAGGCAACTTGCAAGAAATTCTCATGCAGTTGTAAAAGAAACATTTTCACTTTGAAAAATAATAGAAAGACAAGGTAGTTATGTTTAATGCCGTAGAGTTAGCTCACAAGGGAGTCACGGTTGGTGGCAAATGATAATTGCACTGTGATTTGTCAAATTCTGTGGGTTACGTTTGTTTTTAAGAGCGCCTTCTAAAGTAAAACAACTGCTAATATTTGCTGTGGCACTTGCTACACTTTTGGGGAAGAAGGTGGTTTGGGGAAACTTGTATTTTCAAAACTACAAAGTATTCATTGTCTGAAATAAAAATATTCTGTGGCAAGAATTTGACATATGAGTTTGTGTATCTGAAGTTCACAGATGGTCAATCTGGTATAGGAAGAAGACTCCTTTCCCTTCTGCCTCCTTTTTTAAACAGCTTCTCTAGCTTCTGTGTAAATACTTTAAATCTACTCTGGGTGTTTCATATTTTCTTGTTTCCTCCTTTTCAGAGATGCTCAAAATCATGTGACTCTTACAAGCAATTTCTGTTAATTTCAAAATGTGTAGTCCATTATAGATGGTATGTGATGCCTGCGTTTTCATGTAGGTGTGTCTCGGACTAATGGATTTTGTACGTCAAAAATACATCTATACAGAGGCAACCATCAGCTAAATAATGCCTTTGTTAGTGCTGCTATACAGTGAAATGTGGATCAGGCAATACAGTTCAGTTGCTTCATCTGTTGCTAAGTAACTCCATTATCAGGCTGCTGAGCAGAAACAGAGAGGGAAGAATTCATGTTCTGATTGTTTAATATCTGAGGCATTTCACAGAAAAAAAGACACTTTCCTTCTTTGAAATGCTGATCATGATGTGGTAATAAGTGAAAGCTGCAAACAATAAGTGGGTGCAGTGATGTATGAGGAAAAAGTGGACATTGTAAGGCTAACTTGACAACACAAGGTTGTTGTTTTTTTTGTGTAACTGTTTGATTCATATCTCTTCATAGTGTGTGGGTTTTGGTTTTTTTTTTTCCTCTGTCCTTTGAATGGAAGAATAATTATATGCAAAGCATCTTTTCTGAAAAATGTCTGATTCGAAAACCTAGCAGGGGAAAAAACCCTAAAATATTTCAGAACTTGTTAAGTGTGCCAGTACATTGAGTTGTCTTTCCTTACCTGTTTCTAAGCAGTCTGGTACAATCAGTCCGTCTCACAGAAATTCAGTGTAAGTGGAAGAAGAGATTATAACTCAGTCAGGAAGAAACTGGGAAATGGCTTCTTGGCTGTGTTTAATTAGACTTGTTATTTTATGGTTATGTCTGGGATTGAATGCTGTGAGTATAAGTTTTGTGTTTACCTTGTGAATAATTTTAATATGAATGAAGCTGTTGGAAGATGGCTTGGTTAATTTGTTAACTTTCTGTTAAGTGCTTTTTTTGTTGTTAAACTCCAGATAGACAGTATGTAGCTTTACCTGCAACAAAAGAAGAGAACTGCTTCACACTGACATGCAGTACTCTCACTGAGTACTTTTCATTGCAGCACTCCCTAGAAGAATGAAGCCCTAAAAGATTTTAAGGGTTCTGTGACTTCTTTGACTAGAGATGCAGAATGCGTCTGTTGATTACTAAGCGCACCCTAAGGGAAGGATTGCTCCCAGGAGCAATTTCTACGGGCAGTTTTTAAACTCTCCACTTTGTTGTTATGAATAGAGTAGATCTAAATTTGATAACTCTTTTTAGAGCTGGGAAAAGCCTTCTCCACTTAACTATGCTGATTTTAAGCACTAATTTGTTTTTAATTGCCTTTCCTTAACCGAGTGACTTAATGGGTAAATTATAGCACAATGGTTGCTGAAACTTAGCCGGTGGCAGTTACATATTTGTACCTCCCTGTTCCACCCAGGGTCTGTGTTCTTTCCTGGTGAATTAGTGTGGATGAGGAGGAGGAGCTTCTAAAGCTGACGGGCAGTGGACTTTCAGATACTGCAATAGAATGACAACATTCCTAATTATACTTTCTTCCCATACTTCCTCTTTTTTTAAGGTTGTGTAGGGGTAGATGTGAAGTAATACTGCAGCTAAGTTACTACAGTTAGAATGCTGGCAGCATTTTTCCCTTTCCAGTGAAATGATATTGTGAAGTCTGTGATTTAGACAAATCATTTCTCTGATGTTTTTCAGATGTTAAGATGATTATGATCTAATTTGATTACATTTCTAGGATGACTCTGTCCAATCACAGTAAACATGGTTTCCTTTTTAGGATGTTTAAAGATAACCTGGTTTTGGCCCAAGAAACAGTGTTTGTGTCCTGAGTTCAGCAGTAGCAGTCATTTTTCTCCGTCTTAGTATCTGGTGCAGTGCTGTGTTTTTGACTTTCAGCCTGGGAACAGGGCTGATAGCACTGATGTGTTTAGTTGTTGCTCAGTAATGTTTCTCTGCCCAAGGATTTTCTGAGTCTCATGCTCTTCCAGGGAGGAGGGGAAGCTGGGAAGAGGCAGAGACAGGACACCTGACCCAAACTGACCAAAGGGGTATTCCACACCACAGCCCGTCATGCTCAGATCCCACAGTTTTCAATATACCATTACTCTTGTCTCGTGTGTGTGTGTATACACACGTGTGTGTGTATGTATATATACACACGTGTGTATATATGTATACACACATATGTATGTGGATGTGTATATATATATTTATATACACACACATATATATACACGCACATATATACATACACATATATATGCATGTCTATATATACACACGCATATATATGTGCGTGTATATATATGTGTGTGTATATAAATATATATATACACATCCAAAACTCTTCCCAGCTCCCAAAACTCTTCCCAACTAAGATTGGGAGCTGGGAAGGGTTTTGGATGTGTATATATATATTTATGTACACCCATATACACACACACACATATGTGTGTGTATATATATATGTGTGTCTATAAATATATATGTGTATATAAATTTATATACACATATACACGCACACATATGTATGTATATATATGTGTGTATATATACACACGTGTGTGTATATAAATATACATATGTATATAAATATATATATACATCCAAACACACACAGATATATATACATATGTGTGTGTGTATATGTGTGTACATAAATATATATATACACATCCAAAACCCTTCCCAGCTCCCAATCTTCCTTCCACTAATGAGGATGCTTTCTTCTTCCCTCTTTTGTCTCTTAGGAGTTTTGCTGATGAAACAGAGAACAGGGAAGGTCTTTAGCAACCTTCATTATTAGTTGATTTGTTTTTTAGCCCAGAAGCTAGAGCCTTGAGTATTTCCTTGCTCCTTTCCCCATTTGTTGGCAGAAGAATAGAAGAGGATTCTTCCTTCTCTGGTAACCTATATGTGTGGTTTGCCACATGTGTGTCTGAGTTACCAGCTGGTCTTAAACCATGATAGTTCTTTAATGGTCTTTTTCTTGCTCTATGCGTGAGAGCACTTTTATGATAAATATTTTACCGGTAATTATTTAATGGTGTTTTTGAAGGTGAGTATTCTATTTGTGTTCTGCCCACCTCTCCAGTTGTAGCAGATAATAATACATAGTAGAAATTTGTGCTGTGATGCTACATTTGACAGAAACTATAATACTTGGGATATATGAATAATATACCTTTTTATTTTCAGTAAAAAAGAATTAACATAGACTAAATCAGACATTTCAGTTTTATGTCACATAGTTAAATACTTAACATATCTTTTTAAAGCATTGGCTGGAATAAACATAGTATGAAAATCTATAGGACAAAATAAACTCATGTCTTCTGAAGAATCACAGCATAGTGTAATCTGATTTACTTATTGTTACAGTTTTTTTACTGAGGTTTTTTTACTTCACCACCCCTTTTTTTACTTTGAGAATCAGTTATCTTTTTTTTTTCATACACCTCAACTACAAACCACTTAAATTCAGCAGTGTGGCCTGTGCATGACACAGGGCAAATGTGGAAAGGAGTACTTTGCTTTGGGTTTAGTCCAGGCAAGCTGACTGAGGAGAAGAGTCGGTATTATGAAGCTTATGAACTGCACGTCATCTGATGATGTGAGCTACTGAAGTTTAGAATATCTACAAATGTTTTGCTTTTTTTATTGGTAGCAAATAAACAAAAGAGACTTTTGGGGAAGGATATTGCTAGAGAGTGTGCTTTACATATAACTGCTTAAAACTGTTCTTCTACTTGGAAGAATTTCAGAAAATGAATCACTTGCCCATGCTTATTTATTAATACTTTCCCCAAATACTTTCTCACTAGTTTATTTCATTGTTTTGAAGTTGTGAACTGTAACTTGTTGAAGATTTCCTCCCTTCTCCCACACCTTATATTAAAACCTCATGTTTCCAGGAGCGTTGCTGGTTTTCTTTCTAGAGATAGAATCTACATATAGGACTGGTTACTTGCTAAACATGTGCATGCATATTAAGGATGATGCCAATACTGAGACTGATTTCTCTATATGAACATTGTATGTCATAGCTTTGTACAAGTATGCTTCATCCTCTGTCAAGTATTACGCTAGAGCTTTCTAACACAGAAACTCCTTATGGATGACATGGCTGGTAGTATTCACTAGTAATAATAAAGTGCCTCTTGTATTTTAGTTTGTCAAACACGTTACATATGCAGTAAATACATAAATACAATACTTAGTCATCACCTTTAGGTGGCAGTATTGGCTTTGTAGTGGTAACAATGTCTTTTTGTTCTTACTGTAGGGAATTATCAGTAAACAGCAGATAACTTCTGAATATTATGCTGGTTCCATAGATCCTGTTTTCTCTTTGGTTCAGCTGCCAGGATTGCTGTCTAAATAGTTCTTAAATGTCTTTAGACTGTTACTATAACAAAGCCTAATGAACTAAGTATCATTTGAGTCTTGCAGTATAGTTGTCTGGATTCTTATTGAAGCATTTGAAGAGGTTTGCTTTGTGTAGCTCATTAAATGTTAGAAAACAGGAAGGAGAAAATGGCTAGAAATTTGGGAGACTGTAGGATATTTTATGTTCTTTTAAAATACAGTGAGTTTGAGAAATGTTCCAGAGAGGTGGTAGGTGCCCTGGAAACATTGAAGGCCAGGTTGGATGGGGCTCTGAGTAACATGATCTAGTATGAGGTGTCCCTGCTTATTGCAGGGGGGTTGGTCTAGGTCCCTTCCAACCCAAATTATTCTGTGATTATAATTATGGAATCATAGAATAGTTAGGGTTGGAAAGGACCTTAAGATCATCTAGTTCCAATTCCTCTGCCATGGGCAGGGACACTTCACACTAAACCATGTCACCTAAGGCTCTGTCCAGCCTGGCCTTGAACACCACCAGGGGTGGAGCATTCACAACTTCCTTGGGCAACCCATTCCAGTGCCTCACCACGCTTACAGTAAAAAACTTCCTCCTTCTAGCCAATCTAAACTTCTCTTGTTTAAGTTTTGACCCATTACCCCTTGTCCTCTCACTACAGCCCTTAATGAAGAGTCCGTCCCCAGCATCCTTGTAGGCCCCCTTCAGATACTGGAGGCTGCTATGAGGCCTCCACGCAGCCTTCTCGGCTCCAGGCTGAACAGCCCCAACTTTCTCAGCCTGTTTTCATATGGGAGGTGCTTCAGTCCCCTTATCATCCTCGTGGCCCTCCTCTGGACTTGTTCCAACAGTTCCATGTCCTTTTTATGTGGAGGACACCAGAACTGCACACAATACTCCAAGTGAGGTCTCATGAGAGCAGAGTAGAGGGGCAGGATTACCTCCTTCAACCTGCTGGTCATGCTCCTTTTGATGCAGCCCAGTATATGCTTGGATATTTGGGCAGTGGGCACACACTGAAGCTGGCTCATGTTCATTTTCTCATTAACCAGCACCCCAAAGTCCTTCTCCACAGGGCTGCTCTGAATCTCTTCCCAGCCTGTAGCTGTGCCTGGGATTGCTCTAACCCAGGTGTGGGACCTTGCACTTGTCATGGTTAAGCTTCATGAGGTTGGCATCAGCCCACCTCACAAGCGTGTCAAGGTCCCTCTGGATGGCATTCCTTCCCTCCAGCGTATCAACCGAACCACACAGCTTGGTGTCATTGGCAAACTTGCTGAAGGCGCACTCAATCCCACTGTCCATGTCACTGACAAAGATGATGCTATGATCTGTACTGAATATACTGAGTACAAGGTGAGTTGAAACTAACCATTGCTGGAGATCCTGAGGAAAACATTGTAGACAACCTACTGTTCCTTAATTCACCTTTTTTATTTACTACTTTTTTTTTTTTTATAATATAAACCAAAAGTAGTTCCAGTGCCTCACTTGTCAGTTATATTTCAAGAGAAAATGTCAGAGGCAAACTAGTTCTGATTAAGCCCTTTTTGTCAGGAGCCCCTTAGCGTAATAAATTTTGTCTTGCTGCTTAACACCACATTTTGGATTTTAAATGAAGTACCTTAAGTTATACTGAAAGTATTTTTCTATGTTGTATTTTTCAAAAGACACCTCTGAAGAAGGAGATTTTGCTCAAGAGATGTGGAGTGCTTGTTTTTGCTTGTTTTTGTTGTTTGTTTTTAATTTTTGCTAATGCTTTTGTCTTTTAGTATGATTTCTGTTCCACATCCTCTCCCCCCCTTCAATATTTGTTTTCAGTGGGGAAACTTTGTATGTAAGCAGGTGAAAGAAATTTTCATTTTAACATGATTTCATTAATTCAGAGTTTATGAAAGTCTTTAGACTGATAGCACTGGAAACTGAAGTCTTTTTTTTGTCCATTAAAGAGGTACAGTGTGAGCAGCAACAGCATTGCAAGCTACACCCCACTGCCCCACCAAAGTGCTGTAAACCCTGACCTAGAGAGAGATCTCTAGCGAGGGTTGAGGCTTGTTCAGTCTCCATGCTCACTCAGTCGTTACTGTGGCTGCCAACTGGAATGCTCATTTGTGATAGTGGATAGATATCCACTGGTAGAAGTGAATGACTCCATGTCTCATTGCCAGCTCCCCAAGTTAAGTCTCTTACTAAATACTAGTGCAGGTTCTTTATATATGGTATGCTATGCAGAAAGAAAATGTGTGTATAGACTGTAATTTTCTTGTAAAGCTAGTTTTATGCCTCTTTCAAATGTTTGTGTATGTAAATACTCTGGCTTAATAACAAGGTCAGTTTTGCTACTCTGTGCTTTCTTCTGTTTTCTTTCTTTTTCTTCTTTTTAATTTAAGCAAGTAGTGCATTTATTGCACTTTTGAACCAACTATCTGATGTTTTGACTAGTCATGTACTCTCTGTGTGTGTATGTATGGAGTTGCAGTCTGTATTGCTGACTTAATGCTTTTGCGCTTTTGTTATATTTACATGTGATGGATTAATGATGCTACCTCTCTGTAGTTTAAAAAATTTTAGTTTTTATATTGATAAAAAATTAGTTATTATACTACTCAATAATTCTTTAGGCTGTAGTTTGTTACCACTTTTTATAAGTATTCTATGTATAAGAATGTGTAGTACCTACATTGTAAATTAACGACGAATGAAGAATGAAATAGTATAGGAGTGGAAAAGTTGCTGATGCAGAACATTTTTCCTATTTTTTGGTCAACACTATAAGGTGATAATTCATTTTATACTTGTAGATGATATATTTTTCATATAATATTAGAAAAGGTTATATATTCATTTATATATTCAAGTGAAGTCCACTGATGCCTGTGCATGAACGACTGGCATGTTAGTGAACTTGTATATCAAACTTACTAAGTCCTGTAATGAATAATATTTTCAATATTGAAGATTCAGGTACTGAAAGTCCAAATAGATGGAGATATTGTGAAAAACCTAAAAGCAACCTACAAGCAATTTGCAGCAAGGTGGGAATTTTACATATAAATTGATTTTTATGTGTTCTGTATAGGTATTGAAAGAGCCATTGTATATTGCAATCGAAATACATACCAAAGGCAATGGCAGTACAGAAATGAATAGTATTTACAGGGTATTTCTGTATTTCTAGAGCATGCAGTGTTTTTTTTTTATTAAGTGCTCTGTCAAAGTGCAAATCGAATGTTAAAATGTAATTAGTAGTCAGCTCAGAAGGTGCACATACAATTTATTTACTATTGTGGTATTTTGTCTAATTTGCCCTGTTAGCATTTTATGTAAAAGAATTAATGTAAGTAAAAGCAAATGAATAGGAAGTTGCAATAGCATGTTGCCTTCAGAAGAGGCTTTTACTGAAGCCATAAAACCTCTGTAATAATGTGTAACTGCTATACTGAAAAAGACGTATGCAGTGATTTTTTTTTCCCTCTGGATTCCAATAATTAATAAATTTAACTTACACTTCAATCTTCTTAATGAAATGTCACTGAACTAAGCAAAATATTTAATTATGTGGGATAGGCTTATATGTATTTTAATGGACATAATAGATCTTTAATGAAACTGGAATGTAGGGCCCTTGTTTGGGTTTTTTTTTGGCGGTGGTTTGCTTTGTGGTGGTTTTGGCTTTTGCTGTTATCATTGAACAAGTTATTTGAGCTTTTAATCTAGTTTAAAAACTTGGTGACAAGCGATTGGTATCTGGATATGGAGCCTCTTTGATTGTTTGAACTATCCATATTCAGTTGATGTTTGGGTTAAGGGTCCAAGTGTTACTGCGGTCCTTTAGTCACAAACAGAATTACATGATACTGGAGTGAAAAATCTTCCCACTAAAATATGTGTTTTAGTAGAAGGTGTGCTGCTAGATAGTGAAGTCACCTAAATTGAGTTGTAATAACAATCATCACTTTCCTTAGGGTTTTCTTTTGGGGGGAGGAGAATAAATCAAATCTGATAATATTGCTCCCAGTTAGCTGTGGTGCTTCTTACTGAAAGTTATCACAAGTATGAAGCACATCCTTAAAACTGTCAGTATCATTATTTTAAAAAGGTGGTAATTTGCATCCATCAAAGACAGTACAAATACTTTCTTATTTGTGTAGGGCAAGATTATGTAAAAATAACGAATGAGAAACAGGTGTCACTGTTTATATCATCAGTTCCAGCAAATTCCAGTTAAACTTTTTATGAAGCTACAAGAATGAACTTGTGAAATTTCTGAAGCTGGATGAAAACACCTTGTTTCCTGAAGGACTTGACTGTACCTTTACATAGCTTAAAGTTTTAAGTATGAGAGATCAAACCTTGTATGCAGTTAAGTGTAGTGGAAGTAAATTCTACAAATATCTACATTCCCTCCTCTCATGCTGTTATGGTGACCAGTATCTGGGAAAAAATATATTCCTGTTCTCTCATTGATATCTCGGGGTGCTCTTCAGGTACCGAGTCACCAAAATACCACATTGTTGCACATATGTTACAGGGCAAATTGAGTGGGCATGGAGAATGACCTGCTCAAATTATTCTAAATACTGTCTTCTGTGAGTCAGGGTTAAATTGTAGTAATTTTGTGAATTGGAGCATCAGTGCCCCAGATGAAAAAATCTTCTTGCTTAGCTGAAGTCTTTTAATTGTAAACTTGTCATCCTGACCTAAACCTGGGTTTGGTGTTCCACATTTTATGTACTTTTCATCATCCTAGAAATTCCAGCCTTATTTATTGTAGAATTTGCTATGGTGTTTGAACTGCTACTGTTAGTTTTATTCAGAATGCTGTTGCTTATGAGAGTCTGTTTGTCTGGAATTTAGACATAAGTATTGCACGTAATTTAGATAATCTTGAACATACAGTTCTGCTTTTCAGAGCTATATGCAGCTTTGCTTCAGTGTTTTCCCCAGAGCTTATCTTAGTGTTCCTCCTTTGTTCTGATTTGTATCATAACTTGTTTTTTGTTTTTATTATTTTTCTCATATTAACCATTTGAAAGCTCTGTTGTGCCTGAGGCTTTTCTAAAGACTGTCCAGCTGGTGTGGTCTTCAGTCATCAACTCCTGTCTGTCTTCTGGTCTCCTTGCTCCATGGCATTCAAAGGTTGTTTTACATCCTTATGGAGTTTGTACTTTCCTCTGACATTATGCAAAAATCTTTTTCTTTTTTTTTTTTTTTTTAATAAATATACAGAATTATTTTTAAGCCTTTGAAGTTTTTCAGGGGTTCAGGATAATAGAGCTATGACTGTCTGGGAACATCTGAGTGTGACTACATGACCATAGGAATGATTTTGTGAGTGAACTGGTTTGGGCTGGGATAGAGTTTTTTTGTGGGCTTTTTTTGAGTTTTTTTTGTTATTGCCTTTTTTTTTTTTTTTTTTTTAATGATCAATTGGAGAATATAGCCTAGATATTAAAAAGAATGAAGAAAGTTCTCAAAAAGCCTTGTTGGTCAGTTCCACAAGGCAAATAAACTACACTTGCTTTCCCAGAAGTTACATCTTCTGTGGTATTGAAAAGAGACTTCATAAGGGGTCAACTGAACTTCATTCATACCTTTTTCCCCATGGATCCCCTTAAAGTTGAATCTAGACCTAATCAGAGGATTAGAGGTTATCTTATGGAGTGGTGCTGTTCTTCAGAGACAACCAGTCTTGCAGCCTGCTGCTGGAGAAGAACGGGGATTGGTGGCTAAATATCTTCCTTATTTTTTGGGGGGGGGAGTAGGGAGAAAACTTCAGGGACATGTTTAAGTAATCAGTGTTACTATTTCTGAGAGTATATGTAAGCTGCTTTTCTATCACAGAGGGGTACTAATTGCTACTCCTTGTGATCTTGTCTTAAAAAAAAAACCCCAAAACCCAAGTAATTTTTGGGTGTGGAATAAAATCTGTAGATGGGAAGCATCAGACTAGCTTGGTAAAGTTCATTCTTGAAAATGTGCCATGGTATTTTCCTTAAAATGAAAAGGTGGGGCGAATCACATCTTAAAACATTGAGTCTGCTGATAAGGGATTATGACACATGCGTTTGGATTCATTTTGGAAAGTGAAATAGATACACAGAGCAATGTGGAAAAATTAAATCACTGCTGAACTGGAGTGTTCTTGCAGTAGGTAGACTTATACCATATGGATTGCAGGTATAAATTGACATGGATATTTTCATGTTTTATTCTGTGCTGCTGTGTGTATTTTATGAGCATTTGCAATGGATTTCGGTTACACAGAACTGTCTTTTTAAAGACAGTTGTGTGAAGTAAAGGCAAGGCAAAGAACTGGCTACTACAAAGGTACCCATTCAGTGATGGTGCCTTATTTATAACTTTGGGAACTTCTAACTTAATTTACATGTATTCTGATGTCTCAGTGAAATCCAATTTCTTAAAGTAACACTGATTTTTTTTTTTTATTAACTAAATAAAAAATATTCATGGTCAGGTTTTAAGCTATTTATGTATGAATCTATGAACAGCAAGTGCCAAAATCAGTTCTTAAACTTTTTATATGTGAATTACAAAGATAGTGAAGCTTTAAATTACTCATTATCCAGTAGCTGCTATTTGTACAGTTCTTGAGTTACTGTTAGAATTGAAGGCATTTTGTCATGCAGCATTCATGTTGTTGCTTGTTTTCCTCCTCCTAAACACAAACTTGATATTGTAAATAATTTCAGTATCAATTTATGCATTGCTTACATTTGCTATTTTAGAATTTACTCAGTTGAATTAAATTGTATGCATCTGTAAGGGTGAAGAACTCTGCTGTCAAAATTGTGGGTTTGTTTTGTTTTGCTTTGTTTATTTTATTTATTTTTTTTAAAGAGTCCAACACACAACATGATTTGATGAATTTTCTGATGGACTGAGGCTGACAGTTCTGCCTCAGTTTTCTATTTCTGGAACTACAAGTCTGTTTTCTGACCACTGTGAGTTGCACAGGATGGGTGGTGGGTGCAGAAAGAAAAATTTCCTCAACCTGATTATGTTTCAGGGGAAATATTTATTTATTATTATAATGAATGTTGGACTTTGGAGTGGTTTTAGTGTCTCATCTTTTTCAAAGTGCCCTGCTCCCCAAATAAGCTAACAAAAACAGAATTCCAAAGCTTCAGGTAAAAGGAAAAATGGGATTCTTTTGCTGATTGAGAATTTCGATTTAACAATATCAGCATTAAATGCGAACCTTAATTAAAAAAAAAGTAAATGTTATGAAGTACAAAGTTTGTTTTTTTTTTGTGTGTTCTTTGTATGTTTTTGTATATTCACCATATTTCCTCTTAAAGCTAAATGATCTTGCATAGGTTTTGTCTTTGTTACTGAATCTAATGTCATACAAATAGCATTTATTTTTTGTAACTAACTCACTTTTTTCTATATAATGCAAGTGGTCTGTATTGAAAAAGTTTATTGAAATAGTTTTCTCGTAAAGATTTTGTATTATTATTATTGTTATCTTTTGCTCACTGTTTAAAGGGGGCAGAGGGTAGCTTTTTTTGCAGATCTTAATTTCTTGTCAGATTCAAGGAGCAGTTACAATTATGATGCAAGCCCATAATTTTCACCTTGTTGTTATTCAGTGTTACTGAGATCCTTTTAATTTGATTAAAGTGATATTTTTATTTTTTTTCCCCTCAAGTATTCTGTTGAGCACTTTTCTGTTTGCCTGGTATACTGCCACTGTTTATTTTCAGTATTTGTGACAGTTTGTTCAAGGTCAGCTTGTTTAGCTTTAAGTCTCTCTGATGCTATTAAGAATTGCATACTTCTTCCACCCAGTACAAAATAATAATTTTTTTTTAATTGCTATTCCTCATCAGAACAAGATTGTTAAGACTTGTATGAAAAGGGAGGAGAAATGATCAGCAAGTTAAGGGCACACAGCTGACAGTGGGGTCTGTTCTGCTTTGCACAAACCAGTTACACACTAGGATTTGATCTGTAGGGAGAAGCTAGTGTGTGTGAGGTGCGTGTGTGTGTTTGTGTTTTGTTCTTTTGTTTCAACCCCTGTCCCGGGTAGTAAAACTAGGTGCAAACACATTGTATGCACTACTGTTAGGGAGTGCATGCCATTAGTTACAGTGCTGAGTGTGTAGGCTTACATGTAAGACAAGCTTAGACTTGGTGTTATGCTGACCTCATTCAGATGGCTTCCATTTTGTCTCAAGTAAAGATAAGCCTGAAACGAATCCTGTAATGATACAGCTTCATGCTCAGTCATTGTAAATGTTCCTCAGTGTCCAGGATCTGTACGCTGTTCTTTATCTTGTTTGACAGGAAAAATATGTCTTTCCCTCTTGAAGTTGGTTATCTGTTCCCTTTAAAGTTATAATGTCAATGAACTTTTGTTTGTGGAAAAGTACTAGCAGTCTATAAATGCCTGCTATCTTTATAATTATAGTTTTGATTACCTTTCAAGATTGCTAAACTTTTGTTCTTTTTTTTTTTCCACTGTCTGAGTTTTTTTGGGTTGTTGTTTTTTGTTTTCTTTTTTTTTCTTTTAAATTATTCTACAATACATGAAATATTTGCCTTCTGGGTGATATTTAAAGTTTCACATAGGTTGCTGTATGCAAAGATGTCTCATCAACTTGATTAATGTGCATTTTGTTATACCATTCTGTTCAGATAAGCCAAGAAGTATTGCAGATACTCTGTTTTCATTTACATAATATTTATCCAATAAGACACTTTAAAAAATTCAGTTTGCAACAAAGATGATGGAGGGATGGACAGTGGCATAAATTGTCAGTCAAAATGGGATTGTTTTATTTGAAAATGCTGTGTTTTGTTAGGAAACCATGGTTATGTTAAAACCTCCGAGAATCATTGTCTTTTAAGGTAACCAGCTTACTTCAATACAGTCATATGGTTGCAGTATTTTAGCATTCCCAGTTAGTGCCTTGCACAAAGTCTGACAAAGCTTGTTGTAGTGTCTTCCTTTGCCTGTATGTTTTTTATCTGGAATTGCAAGGATGGACCATATTCAGTAAGTCACAGCTATGTTAGTATTGTGGTCTAGAGCTTCTTGATGGAAAAGGGCTGAGCAGGAGACCTCTTTCACTTCAGTTCAGGATTACTGTAGGATGCATGTGGGGATGTCAGCAGGTTGTGATGCACTGTTATCTTGTCACATGAAGTTCAGGAGTCTTCAACAGATACTGTTCCAGCTTTTCAATTTTAACATCAAGTGACATTGTGAAATTTGATTACTATTTTTAAGAAGAAATAATTGGAAAAATTAGTTGAATTTTCAACAGAACTTAGTTAAAATTTAAATAGTAACTGGAGGTACTGATTCTTAATCATGTAAGTGTTAATTAGACATACTATTTAGAGTATCTGATTTCAGTTTTGGAAATAGAGCAGTTTACATAATTGTGCTCCTAATCTCATGCTTATGTCCTCAAAAGGTTACTTCCAAAGACTCCTAAGTATGTTCAGTCCAATTAATTTTAAAATATGAATATGCAGTATTCTGTAGAAGTCAGAATCTTTTTATTTAGGGTATCAAATATATAATCTTTAAGAACAGTCTCTGGCTCATGCCATGCAAATCCATGTTTCCATGTGGAAAAGTGAGATTGTGTCCTTTGTGAAGTGAGTTTCAGTTGTTTAATTGGACTTCCAGACCAGAAAAGGCTGTATATGTTTCAAGTGTATGTTACTACACTGAAATTAAAACAACAATGCCATTAAAAGTACTTGTAATTAAAAGCTAAATCAAAATGAATTTATATTTTGTGTAGGACTACAGTCTAGTTTTTACCTTTTTTCTTTTTTTATTTTTATATATATATTCCCCAGTCATGTGATCTGATTTAAAATCCTCTATTTTTCCTTACTGGCTTTTAAGCACACAGTAGTTCCAAATTAAAAATGGATATAAATAACTCACTGATACAAGTTTCGAACATTCTTTGTTGATTAAATGAAAATCATATCCTACCCCTCTCACTTTCTCTGCCCTTTCAGTGCTACCAGCCAGCTGGCATCAATGACCCCTTACAAGATCAGTTGGAAAACTCTAATAATAATAGTTGGGGAAAAATGTGCTTCTCAGTATAACTGGAGGACATTCACTGGCTTTTCTTTTCCAGGGAAAGAGGATTTAAACGAATTTTCCATAATGTTTGTTGGACATGTATTTTATAGTAACCACCATGAAGTTCTCTGCGTTTAAGGGCACGATGAAGCTGAGATGAAAAGATAAAAATTCATGAAGGCTCAGCTTCACAGCTGGTGTATAATCCTTTCTGTTGTCACTGGTGCCCTGGCCCCAGTACCCAGCAGAACAAAGGGAGCTGAATTGGAAATGGTGGGAGCTGGGGAGCCTTTCACTAACAGCACATCTCATGGCCATAGGCCTTGTCAGGGCGCAGTGTGATACCCTTTATTCTGGGTGACAGATGCGAGGTGGTTCTGCGAGGGGGAAGTCATTACTAGCATGAGGGCAGTGTCAGATCAAAAGTAACCAGCGATCAAACAAGGTAAAGGGCTGTGGAAAACAGGCTTTCTGTCTGGCCTCAGCACCTGCCGGATCACTAAGGGGAATAGTCCTTGTGTGTCAGGTTGCGCTGATTCCCTTTGATGTACGGTGAATGAGTGAAGATGGAAGCTGAAGTGGTTAGGGAAGAGTTTTATTTCCCTTTTCTTTGGGGCAATTAAAGGTACTTTGCTGTGTAATGCTGACATGAACTTTATAGCCTCAAAAAAAATCTCTAAAAGTCCAGTGTGCAGGGCTTGGGTTTTCTATTTCCAGCCCTGGGTATCACTGATGAATTTTTCAGTGGTTTTGCATTTTGACTAAGGAAAAAACATTAGTATTTTGCTTTAGTATTTAGTATTTTTGAGGAAAATTATAAATTACTGTAATCGCCATTTTTGAATCTTTTTAAAGAATTACTGCATACAAAATATTAATACTTTGGGGATTTGCTCAGAACTGCAGTGTTTAATTTTTTTGGGGGGGTAATGTATTCATTAAGGTATGTGTTAGGCTTGCTT
This sequence comes from Neopsephotus bourkii, assembly GCF_033783945.1. Classification (NCBI taxonomy): domain Eukaryota; kingdom Metazoa; phylum Chordata; class Aves; order Psittaciformes; family Psittacidae; genus Neopsephotus; species Neopsephotus bourkii. Next base: position 153,439 of record NW_026900692.1, read on the forward strand.
TCTGATTTTTGTTGAGTTTCATAAGTAACCACATTTTTTTAAACAGGAGTGGAGATGTGTAAGTGTAAACTACAAGTACACACTTTTTTGTGTAGAAAGATTTCTACTGTATTTCAGAATATAAGATCTAGCTAGCTATAAATAAACTATAAGTGATTACCCATGAGCATTTCAGTTGTGATGATATTATGCTATACTTGGTGTTCCACAGAGTATTTCACTTGTGAAATATTTATCTCTATATATGTGCACACCTGCAAAACTTTTTTTTTTTTAATAGCTTTGTTGGTTTTTCATGGTGTTTCAGGACGTAAGTCTGTAAATACCGTGTTTTGTTTAGTGAACTTACTGGAACTTAAGCTAACTTCCTCATGTCTGCAGCCTTTTTAGTATATGAAAGATACTTAGTGGTACATTTTTTTATGGATTTCTGTGTTTATACAGTGAAAGTAATAAAAAATATATTAGGAGGCATAATTGTCGCATTTCAATTATGAATTTGTTTTCCCACTCAAACTTAGAAGTATCTGTGTACATTCTGTACAGTGTATCTTACTGAAAGCAGATTTTTATAAGATGAACAATTAGAAATTGTTCTTTTTGCTGCTAACTAGAAACTAAATTTTCAATGTATTTTAAAAGAGATTTTCAATGGTGTTGTTTGTTGCTTCTTTTTGTAATGAGTTTCTGTTGTGTTTTTTTGTTAAACCTGGAAGTGTGACTGTATATTGTCAGATATTTTAGAGAGTAAAAGGTCCATTATTATTTCCCTTGATATCTTAGAGTAAAAAGAAAATGAAACTTGCTTTTTAAAAACACTGTGGTAGCCATGGTTCAGTATTGACTAAGCATAATTTAAATATCTATGCAGGTCTGTAAGCATTTGAAAGATAGTGTAGTATTAACAGAAACAGTAATATTTGAACTATTGCAATGCCTAAGAAAATACTGGTCTTCTGAGATTGTTCTGTACATTTGTGGTAGCTTTTTCTTGATTGTGTAATAGTTCAGCTTTCATGAAGTGTGTCAGGTTTTACTGTTACATAAATTGACCTCAGAGTCTTCCATTTCAAGTGACCATGTGGTTTAAAATGAGTATAATTTTCACACAGTAATTGCAGTCAGTGACTATTACATATCTTCTGGAGAAAAGCATATTTAGTTTGGTTTATACTTTTCATTTCTGACCTACAGAGAAATAAATACAAATCCACCAAAAAAGGAAATTCAAAAAACATCTTTGTATTTGAAGAAGAAGTTAGAGACTATTCTAACCTAGGTAAATGGGAATGAATTTACTATACATGTGCAACTACTTTATTTTTATATATTGATATATTCCTATGAGCATTAAAGTATAATGCAACTTCAGCTGTAGTGCTGTCTGAATCCTTAGAGTCCTTTGGCCTAAAAATTTAGAAGAACCTTACTAAATTTTGCGTACAGATTTTGTTCCCTTAACAGTTTTATCATTTAATATGTAGCTTCAGGTGGCATGTTTATCTTCTGAAAGTTAATGTTTATATTGGGAAAAGATAAAACCCTAGCCAAAACAAAAATGTCTCCCCAAATTTGTTCTGAATTCTGTTTGGTTTTGCAACCAGTGGAAGAAGAAAAGCAAACCTCAAATTTGTTTGCGACCCTGCTGAAGGAAATGTGCTGTTTGTCTTTTACTTTTTTCTTGCTTCCCTATAGACTCTACTAGAGCTACTTAATGTGATATACCTGTTTTGTAGTTTGAGCTTTGGGCTGGAATGAAAAATCAAACCCCATAAAAACAGACACTAGAAATTGCCCAAATTTTATAAACAAACAGCCTTCTGTATTAGGCTAATTCTAATTTTGTTCATTTAGAGTTACTTTTCATAAAACATTGCATAATCTTAGGGCTATTTTTCATGCGTCTAGGAATTGAGGTCTCTTACATAAAATTAGACTGTTCTGAATTGTTGTTCCACATCCCTCCACTGGTGGGGTTTCGTTTTCTTTCTGAACAAAAAAAAAAAAAAAATTGTGAAAAGTCTGCTTTTTAGAAGTAGTGTGAACCTGTGCATCTGCATTGTAATCTAAAGTATTTTACTCTCCATGCCTTATGTTCTGTAGTATGCTGAATCCCTCTATATTTGTTTCAAATTTAGATGCCTTCCTCTTTTTTGTTTTTTGTTTTCTTTTTAATTCTAAGTGTGTAAAGAATTTGCTTTATTTAGGTTTATTGTTGGATCACATTTTTTCAGTACAAAGCTAAGTAACTTTTCAGTGTTAAAATGAAAGTTCTGCGTCTTAGCAGGTGAACTGAAAATCATCTGAGCTTTTCTGGGATGTTACCATAAGAGAAATGTGGGTAGATGTAAAGTTGAGAAACATGATTAAATAAAGGGTAGACAGATATGTTTATTATATAAAGACAAACTAATCAGAACAGTAGACCTCAGAAAGAATAACCAAGTCAATCAGCTGGCCTTTTTAGTTAATAGTTGCTAGGAAGGTGTAGGTCAAATCTCAGAGCCCTTCACGAGCATCCAAGTTCCAAAACAATAGTTGCTTATTTTTACTGTGCTGTCATTAAAGAGGAAAATATTGTATTATAAAAAGTGTTTAAAACAATACAGGTAAGGGTCTTGGAACTTGGGAGAAGAGGAAATTGAAGGGGAGCATAGATTTATAACCCTGAATAAAGATACTTCTTGATATCTAATGCATGAGAAAAGTAACTTAAAAGACAAATCATTAATGAAACATGTACTAACTCAAAGGTAGAAATTACATATGTTCTTCAGCCTGCAATTCCAAATCACACAGTCATCTAATGATGATAATTCCACCTATACACTCAAGACTTTTTGAAGGCAGTGATTGGCTCTTAATCTGATATAAACCTTGTTTATACCACTTACTGTGCAGGAACATTGCTGTGATACAGGAGTGAAAGTGACTAACGGGTTGTCGTGGTTTAAGCCAGCCTGTCACTCAGTAACCACGCAGCCGTTTGCTCTCCCCCCCAACCCCCCCACCCCCGCCCCCCCCCCCCACCACCTCTTCCTCCCCCCTCTCCTGGAGGGATGGGGAGGAGAATTGAAAGAATGTAACTCCCATAGGCTGAGATAAGAACAGTCCAGTAACTAAGGTATAACACAAATCACTACTGCTGCCACCAATAATAATAATAATGATAAGGGAAGTAACAAGGGAAGAGAATACAACCGCTCACCACCACAGTGGTCATTCTGTTGGCTCCATAGGCAAGTTGGCTACATAGCACAAAACTTGTTGTAGTGGTATTTGACCGTTATGTGTGGTCTTAATCTGGCATTGGTATGCACGGAGTCATCCATGAGTAATATAAGCAGAAATTATTTTACTTAATGAATTCAGAAATAGTTTGCAAACTGATAGATATTTAATTCTGTAGTCTTTTGAAAATGATAGAAGTGCTTTCCCTGTAGGTTAATGGTACATGGTATTTTTAACTCTTTTAAACCTATCTGATAAGGTATCACAGTTTGGGAAACTAAATTAAGGTATCAGTTTGGGCTGATTCATTACTTTGAATGTCTAGAGGGATGTCGGGCTGTGCCCACAGGGTTTGCCTTTTAGAATTGCTTTTCATGAGAATTCTCGGTATATGTAAGATTAGAATCTTGCTTCCAATTTAAGTTTTTTCCTTTTAGCAATATCTTGAACATAATCTTGTGCCAATTATTGCTAAATTAATGCTGAAAGTACAACTCTGTGTGTGCGTGTGTGTGCGTGTGTGTGTGTGTGTGTGTGTGTGTGTGTGTGTGTGTGTGCTGGATGCTTTAGTTACTTAGATCAATAAGCATTCTACAATATTGATGCAGTTAATCTCCTAAGATAAATTTGTGTCACAGGAGACTGTGACACCCTGTTTGTTGAAGTCTGGAATTACTGATAACGGTTCATTTGCAGAAATTATTCAACAAAGACCCCGACTCAAAACCTATGCCGTATCTACCAATTTCAGTGTTGTTGCTGTTGTGGTGACGTTTGTTGTGTCGTTGGTTTGGTTTGTTTTCTCATTAAAGCCACTACACTGGTACAGTGTGCATTCTTGTTGTAATGCACTTACACAAGATATAGTCATGTAATGGAGGACAGAGCTCATTATTAAGTATTACAAATCATTAAAAAACACCCATGAAATTTTAAAAGGGTCAAAAATAAGTTTGCAGTTTGTCACATCTTACTGTGGATATTCAAATGAAGATCTCTGACCCACAGACGTGTCTTTCTTGACATGTCAGGTATTTATATACTGACTAAAGTTAGGGTACCCCTGTTTCACATACTTTGCATAGGCTGTGTGTAACTGGTGAAAAAGAGTGTGCTACAATGAGGTTAATGTAATTTCTGTAAATTTCCCTTGATGGTAGCGTTAGTAATATATGTAGCCTGTATAAATTTGTGAGGATTCAGTTAAAATTATTGTTCTAACATGATTTCAGAAGATCAAAACAGGCTTTTAAACTGTTTTGTTAACAGTGAGTACACCAGTGATAATAATTCCAGCAGAAGGAATGTATTTGCAATTACAAAAAAAGGCTGCAAACTGACCTTACGAACTACACTGGAACTGCCGTCTGTCTTAAAAATCCTGCTCGAACGTTCCATACTTCAGTGAATAAAACAACTTTGAAATCCTGAAGAAGATTATTAGCACGTTTTGCACGTCTTTGAATAGCCTGTCACACTTGATGGAGCATCAGTTTGCAAAAAGATGTCACTTGGGCTGTAATATAAGACCCTTGAGTAGTGTTGACTACCACTTTAGTTTCTTATCTGTTTGCTAGAGTGCAGGGAAAGAACAGGAGGGAAGAGGTGGGAAAAAGGAAAGCTTGGACAGCTTCCAGGGCCCCAGTGTACATGTATGAGAAGTTATAATTACAGGCTGTGAGGCTGACTTTTATTGGGCAGGCTTTTCTGGTGGGCTTAAAGCCCCCCTTCCAACCCTTCCCAGGTGGTAGCTGGCTTTTATAGACAGCATTGCTTGACGTTCTTAGGCATGGCTAAATGGGACCTCTGCCCCTGGGTTCACATGCTGCCATCTTAAAGAAAGTAACAAATGGGAACGGATGACAAAACAGAAGGTCATAGTAAGAAAGGGGAAGAAGAAAAGCAAAAACAAAAGGTAGGAATAAGAAAGAAAAGGGAAATTGTGAGGGAGGAAGGGATGGTGAAGAAATGAAGTGGTGGTAAATAGTGAGCTCTAGGAAGTCGTATTTGCATGGTAGACACTTCTTTTGTTGCAACAAGAAATACAGTAGAGTTTGGATTTCATATTTTGATGATCTTTATTGTACAGTGATAGTATTCATAATGATAAGAGTTACCAGTGTGATAAAATTTGGGGGATATGTAATGGTATTTCTTGTCAAGGCCATGTGGTTGTTGATCCTCTTGTAATAATTTTGCAGGGTAGCTTGCTATGTTTGTTTTTGAAACAAATTTCTTCAAATACTTGTTTTAGTCTTCATTCTTACTTGCATAAGCTGTATGTTTGACAAAATCCTCTATGATGTAGAGGTCCCCTTTGCTTGCAAAACACATATTAATGAACATCACAATAAATTATTAAAGAGGAGGGAAACTGAAATTAAAAAAGAGGGCAATAGGTCTGCAAATGAATCGAAAGAAATTCTGCACTTGACATGCCAGCATGGGTTCTAAACTTCTTGTTTTTATATTATATATAAGTCTTTGTTTACTGTTCTGAGGTGAAAAGAAGGCCTCTTTTTCAGATTAGATTGTTTTTCACACAACAAAATTTATTTGTGGTTAAAGGTGCTTTTAATTCTTTTTTGGTCTGCCTGAACTGTGTAGCATACAAAGTTCTACTAAAAAATCAAGTCAGAAATTTGCACATATTTCAAGTATTGATCTCATCTAATTAACTTCGACTCTGAAGATGATTAACCTGCTATGATTTACCTTAAATAGTAAGTACCATTAGCATCTCATAGGAATTTTATTTATTTTTTTTTTTAACGCAAAAGCACTGTAAGTCTCAGATGGTGTATGAGCATAATAAAACATGGTGTCATGTGTGTGCAGGTCTGCATTAGCTATTTTGAATTTGCTGTTTCTTGTCCCTTGCATTTAAGACTATCTGTAATATTGCTTGCAACATGAACTGGGTTTATTGCATGAAATAAGTGTGGAAGACGTTAAAATAGTGTACAGTTTTTTAGGTAAACTTCTAAAATGTAAAAGGCAGTATGTATTAAAAAAAGTACCATGCACACCTTGACTTATTTAGTTATGCTTGAATACATGGCAAATACAGCCTGCACACACTTTGACAATGATGGGACCTTCCATTAGTATCTGAATTTGTAAACTCAAATGTAAGTCTTTGTTGTTTAAAATAATAGAAAGTAGCATAGATAAGTGGTGTGGATTGTGCTTATCCACTCTGCTCTTTTTCTGCTTCAGACTTGATGACCAGTCATCTGCTGTTTAGTCTTGCACTGCTGAAGCAGAAATGAAATAGTTTTCAGGCTTGATTTAGAAGTGTAAAATGCCGAGCTGTAATGTGAAGGCAGTTGGAAATGTGAAAATCAATCATTTAAAATTTACTTTGAGCATGATTTAAGTAATATGAGGGATGAGTCCTGTTGCAACTAATAATTCTCCCAAAAGAAAGGGTGGGTGGGAGATGCGTGTGATTTGGCAGATGAATTTTTAAAAGATGACCTGCTCATCAAATTCTGTGAAATTTAATGCTGTTTTTTCCTCATTTGTCTATTCTGGTTGTACTCTTTCTTGAAAACAAACAAACAAACTTTGCAGCAAAATGTGATGATAGTACATTAGTCATACAGCACTCAGATTGTTTCCAGGGTGCCAGTTGCTGCAGCTTCATGTACAGCTAGCTTACCCCCTCATGCATATATCTAATTACTATTACAAATTAGTACCACTCATTTTTGTACTGTCAGAAAAGCTTTTGTAAAAGGTAGTAGTAAAAGTATGGCCCATGCTTGTTTGTATCTCATCCGTGATTTGGCAGATGACTGGAGCAGGGTCTTTGATTACAAACTTGTTTCATTTACTCTACATTCATTTTCATATTACTGGATTACCATTGTATTTCATATTTCCAAGACTTATGTAGGAGGTTTATGTCTAAAATGAGGAAAATCCTAAGAAAACATTTGATGATGCTCATGCTTCCATTTATGCTGACATGTTTTGTGATAGACAGTGCTTTTCGTTGGACTTGCTAGTAAGGTCTCACTTGGCATATTGTTCGCTCATGGTGATTTGATCCATATCCCCAGAGTGTTACTTTCATTATTGTTTTATAATTTCAATAGTAAACATAAATGTAATAAAAATATGTAAATGACGATATTAGTTGTTAGGGTTTTTTTCCTTTTCTGTTTCTCTTGGCATATATTGGCCATGTGTATGCATTTCATAGCTTTTTTGTTCTTCTGTAACTGTATTCTGCTCTTAACTGCAGATGTATCTAACAAGGACTTGGCTTTTCTTTTGTAATTCTTATAAGTCTAACGAACATAACTAACTTCAAGGAAGAAATGTTTGCTCTGTTTATTATTAATCACACAGTTATTTGCAGAGTAAAGAACAAGTAAATTAGATCCTTCAGAAAAAATGCATGTTACTACCTTTATTATGTTTACCAGTTCTGCTGAAACATTGTTTCGAAGCTGAATGCAAAAAATATGAATCACACAGCAAAACAATAGATGGCCTGTGTGCACTTTTCCAGTGTGCTTTCTGTATTTTGAACTTCTTTTTGAGACTGTGTTTAAGTATTTGAAGAAGGAATATTTTTATTAAACCTCTCTAAGTGCAGCCTTTTAGGTTCAAGCTTTTATTAAGGGGAAATAGTATTCATAGTTCCTAATTTTCAGCTTCATATAGAAAATGTTTTTAATTTATCATTCAAGAAAATACCATTCTAAACACTTGTTATTTTGTTGGTTTGGGTTTTTTTTTTTCCGTGCAGGGTCTTTCATAATGCTTATTGAGAGATTTGTTTTTAGAATTTAAATTACTTTACAATTAATACATTTTATTTGAATATCTATTTTTTAACCAATACAAAACATGTTCTGATTAGGGTAATTAGTGTTTAATTTTTCCTTTCCATTTTAATGAAGACATCAGTGTTATTGGGGTTATGGAGCTTCCCCATGAGCAAAAAGAATTTGCAGGTTATGCTAGTCCTATCTGCAAATATCTTTCTGTGGCAACAACTTGAGATTTTTCTTCTGCTTTTGATTGGAACATTGGAGATCAAAGTTAATGAAAGGCTACCTTTTGCTCAATGTACTTATTGCTGCATTTTGTGAAGGGAGTAAGATGAAAATTATAAAGTAGTAATGTATGTGCTTTTAATATTAGTGAGCGCTGACTGGTATTCTAAGTATCGGTATGTGTAACAGCGTATGTTCAGCAGGGTGTTGTTCTGCTTTTCAGTTCATACGAAAAATGACCAAAATCATACCAGTGTGCTATTATAGTAGCATATAATAATTTTATAGTAGCGTTTCATAATTTTTATGACAAATATTAAATTTGTCATAAACCAATATTTCATAAAATAATACTGCAATTATCAATATTTTTATAGTACAGTAAAATGAAAAAAGATAAATATTTTATGTATGTGTGCTTCTAAGTTGTGGGTTTAGGAATGTTCTGCTTTATAAGATGTGACATCAGTGTGCCAGTGATTTTATATCACAGAAAATATTTCTTTGTGCAGTTACAAATATAATTGAATTTATGAGTTAATGTAGATCTGTTGATAGAGAAACTATTTAGCATTTGCAGACACAAATTAAGTCATTTTTAAGTGTTATGCAATGTTTTTTAAAGACAAGAAAAAACCCTCTGCATGTGGTATTGTGAATGCATTACTGAATTCCCAACATCTCTCTGTGTTTGATATCTAGGCATGCACATGAGGGAGTGTGTTAGTGTTTATCTTAATTTTGAGCTTTGTGCATGTGGAAAATCCACAGTAATAAAATTTGTAAATTGATGCAAGGAGTTAACATTTGCTTTCTAATAAATTGTGGAGAAATTGGGAAAGTCATATGTTCATGTGTGAATACAATTTAATAGCAGAAAACAAGGCTGTTACAAGACTTTTCATCTTCTTCTAAAATGAAGACATAGTATACAGTACCCTTTTTCAATGAGCTATCTTTGAATCATTGTAGATTGCATATTTGATGGAAAACACTTTTTAGATTAATGGAAATAGTACCATTAAATAAAAACTAAATATATTTTATTAAAAATTTAAGCTAATTAATTAGTATGTAGTAGTGTTCAGTTTATTAAGGGTATTTTCCTTTTAGAATTATTCCCAACTATTCTGCATAGTAATAGAAGACAAAAATAGTAATATGAGTTCAATAAATTAGATTTTGTTCCTGACATTTGTATGTGATTAGCCATTATGTGGCTATTCTTCAGAATTGTAATTTCATATCTAATAAATGCAATTCATTTAAAAAGTAGTTTTAATTATCATCAAGAATGATCTGGCTCTGTAGAATAGTCATTGCTGTACTTCAGAATTGCAAAGATGGTTTCATACTGGCCATTTGTATACACAGATGTGGTTGTCACAATTTGCTTGTTAATACTGCTTGTTCTGCAATATTAATTTCAATAGTAGTACCTACAAAGTATTAAAAATTAATGTATGCTATGCAAGATATCTATAGAAAGACTATTAGAGTATTTTCTATTTCTCAAGTTACAGAAATAATCTTGAGAGTCAGTATGCAGCAGTTTCAGGTTTGATGCTGCATAGCTTCATACTAAAAATCATCTCTTTGTGCTATATCTAATGTAAAATTCTGATAACTGTAAAGCATTTAGTGTGCAATTTAATTGTTGTGAAGAATGGTTAAGGTGTTAATGAGGGGAATGGTAGCATGACACTTTGGGTGGCTTCATATGTCTTGAGATCATTAGCAATCAAAGACTGTTATTTACACAGTTTCTTTTTCCTGTATGTGTGATAGGTAATTGTTTTGATCCTGTGATAAGCTAGACTATCTTCTTGCTGCTGTGAACATTAAGGAGCGTCTCTTTTGTGTAGCTTCGTTTTAGGTCTTCCTTTCTCTTTTGTGCTCTAGTCTAGCATCTCACTTAGATTCACCATTTTGTGAAGGTTATTTAAAATATATGTTTACTTTTTTTTAGGTAAAAGTGACTCAGAGTAGCTGAAAAGAATTAATTCTAAATGTCACGCTGTACAATTTAAAATGTATCATTATATGGTTATTTCATAGTCCTTTTTGCGTAGTAGGTGTTTTGTTTGAGCAAGTCCCTTTTTTCCTGTTCTTGACTAATGTTAACAGTGTAAGATCCATATAATGTTGAAAGGGAGCAGCTCCATTTGCTCTTTATAGCTCAAATAAAGCAAACCAGGTTGCCACCTTACTGTTCACTCTTTTTATCTTGGTATATGGCTAATAATAAATCCAGAGAAAAGGGAAAAAAAAGGTATGTAAAAGCAAGCACCTCATCACATGAGAAAGGGCTTGTTTCTGAAGAGGGACTAATCAAATGACACTGATGAAAAGAGGTCTTTGAATCTTTATTATCTGATGTAGATGGCTGAGCTCTCGAATTTTGTACTTACGAGTCACATTTTTCACTGCAGTTCGTCAAACTGGAGTGTGATTAATCTAGCTGTCATTCTGAATTGATATTGGGGAACCTTGTCAAAGTTTACATGATGATGTATGACTTTGCTGGCTTTTGATAGTAATATTATATTTACAACTAACAAAATTTAAACATGCATTATTTTGACCTTGAAATGAGCTTATTCTGTTCCCTTCATTTGTGAAAATATGTGGCTCTTGATAAAAAGAAAAACTACTTTGCTGGAAAAATGTAGTTTATTTTAGCTTTTTGCACTCATTAATTAAGAATGCTTCTTGTTGCACACCAGCTCATGTGCTAACAGCTTGTTTGAAATTTGATTATATTTTTTCTGCCTTTCCTTCCTGCCTTTGTGTATGTATCATTTCAGAGACATAAAAATAGTGCAAAGTAGCATTCATATTTTCATTTGCTACCTAAAATATCAAATTATTATTTTACAATTTTGTCATGTGGTCCTGTGCCAAAGACAAGATTAGGACTGAATAGAAGTGGGCGATACATAGGCAATATATGTATTTGACTTGGAAATTAAAGTGAATTTTTTTCACTGCCAGAAGGAGCTGGCTAAAAGCCTGCAGAATGTCAAGGCAGAGGAAATGTTTTTTTTCCTTTGTGATAAGATTTTCTGGATGCTGTAGCACTGGAGTTTTCCAAATAGGACAAGGTTTCCTTGTCGTCTTGGATAACTCACCTGACTCCTTTGTGCATTGATTTCCCCATTGTCATAACATTGCTAATAAGAGCTACTTCATGAACTGTTCTTCAGGTGCTTAGTATTTTCAAGTCTGCTTCATGATTGAGACTTAAGCCTCATGGAAGGTATTACATGAATTGTTCAAACTTGGATCTTGAAAATACATTGATATAGCTGGGAGTCAGAATCGCTGTTAAGCTATATGCAGAAATGTTTGGCAGTAATTAACATTAAGTAAAAAGAATGTAGTCATACAATTCTTGGAATTGTCTGTCGTAAAAGGACGTAGATTGGAATAGACCTCCAGAACTTAATCTAGTCCAGCCTCCTGGTCAAAGCTGGAGCAGGTTGTCCAGGTGACCTTTTATTATCTGCAATGATAGAGGTACCGCAGGCCCTCTGAGGAGCCTGATCTGATGCCTAATCATCCTCCTTCTCTTGTACACATGGCTAGCACAGCGTTTTACTCATTCCAGTGAGGCAAATACTTGGAATATCCATTCATCTGCTGCATAGCAGTATTTCATTGCACTGGTGGAGACAGAGAAATTAGTGAGGCTGTAGTGCTTGATAAATTATGTTTTCCAAAAATAGGATTTTTTTTTTAAATCAAAACCATAGGTTTTATTTCTTACAGACTTTGTATGTAAGAGCTCCACGTATCAGTGATTTTATAATTATTAGCAAGAATAAGACACTGGACTAAGATTTTTTTGTATGTTTTCAAATGTTGACCTTTATTTATATATAAAGTAAGTATATTGAGAAGTCTTTTAAGAAAGGATGAAGAAAGATGATGTAGCGATAAATAGAATGGAAAACATAGTTGGAAGTTCTAAGAATATTGTCAGTTCATGTACTATGGTGTTTTATAGTCATGGAATGGTATCTGAATAATTCATCTGGCGGTTTTGCGGAGGGGTGGTTACAATAAAGACAGATGAATGAGAAAATTCTTGTGCATTTTTAAGGTAAGCGAGCAAAGAATATTGACCTTTTGAACAGTTCACTAAAATAATGAAATATGAATGATGTAGAGAAAGTTCGGAGATACTGTCCTATTTGCAAGTTTTTATTTTCTACAGAAACATGGTTGGAACTGCAGTTCAGTAATTCTGAAAATCCTCTTTTTAATGCATTTGATTTTTTGGAAAAGGATAGTGTCTTGTATTTAGCTTATTGGCCAGAATGCTTTGAATAGTAATACCTAGCTCCTACATAATTCTCTGCATTTCTAAAGTACCCTGTAAATATGGAGTAGTTAATCGTTTTGAAGTGCATCAAACAAAGAAAATCTTCATGAAGCCCAGACTTTTTTTACTACCTCAAATCCTCAGGCCCACAAGAATTAAAGCTTCTTTTGCCTTCTCATAGGATATTTTTCTAATTGTATTTTGATGGTGACTGTAATTAATGTGATCATTTTCAGGAGATTAAAAGCACATAATTATTCTAAGAATTCATTTACCTCCACTTATGTATTTTACAGCTAGAGGATTACATATGTGCTTTCTGATCTTGTAACCATAGAACTAAGTAACTATAAGAGAATAATGGTGGGAACTAGAATAGTGCCTACTAAAACATTGGTTCAGATTAAAAAAAAAATAAGATTTTGTTGTTTTAAGTGCTCTGTGAGAGGATCACTAATACATGGAGATCTGTTGATGTTCTACTTAATGCTAAAATACTGATGTCACTAAATGTCACTTTTATGGAAACTACCAAATAATGTAGCTAGAATTGGATGCAACTCTGCCTTCTCCAGTTTTGGAGAGCTGGTATAACCATGGGGTATATAGCTAATTCGGGATCAAGGGGATAGAACAGAGTTGTTACCTTTGTCCTGTCTTTGTAAATTCTGTTTGTAGTCTACAGTATACCTGAGGAGGTAAACCCAGGGTCTCAGTTGGACACTAAGAGTTAACATCCAAATTGATAGCTGAAGACCTGCTATCAATAATACTGGTGTTAAATACTTACAAAAAGAAATGTAAATGCAGTGTATATATATACACATAGCTATATATAACCAGTGTATATAGTTGGGACTGTTAGACTAGAAATATCATTAAAATAATTTCTTCCTGTAATTAAAGATGCAGTTGTTGATTTTGTCTCTTATGTCACTTCTGAATCATTCTGCTATTGTATAATTTTGTTTCCAAATTACCTTAGCTCACCTGAACATTCAACATCATACCTACCCCCACAAGTTTCATGTTCCTGCCTTTGTCCACCTTGTGTCAACACTGAATTCCTTTCCTTTTTAGTTCAAAAGTGTTACTCTGTCATTACACCAAATGAGTGAAGGAATAGCAGGAATTTTTCTTATTCTGAATTCAGTTCCAGTGGCTTCATGTAGTTATTTCACTACGTAGTTGTTTTGCATTCTGGACTTTCTCCTGAAGTATATTTTAGAATATTTTGGGCAGTGTTAACTTCCTGGGGTGCTTGTGGCTGCGCTTTCTCCCCTGTACCCTTCCACCTTCCCAACCTCAAGTGCAATGTGGTGTAGAAACTGGGGAATAAATAAATCTGTCATAGGAGGGAAGAAGTGTAGATGTAGTGTTGTACCTTAAGTAAAGCATATTTTTTCCTCCTTTATCCCAACCTTCCCAAGGTCTTTTAAAAGCATATTCAAGAACATCAAAACTAGAAAACGTGGTTGGAGGATGCTTAAGAGAAATAGTTTAAATATTGGTTCACTGTTGTAGCATGTTTTTACTGAATATTACAAGACTTAAAAAAATATAAATAAAATCTAACTTACTCCCAGAATGACAAATTATGTTACTCTATTGCACAGTTATATGAATTTGTTGGCTTAGGAAAATAATAGATAAGTCTAGGACATGGGATTGACTGTCCTTACCTGCTTGTGTTCACTGAAGATTTTTGTTGCAACCAAACAATAGAATATCTGTAATTCAGCTAAAACCTATTTGATGCATAAAAGATTTGAAATACCTGTTTTTCTCAGAATCATTACAAACAGATGATTTGTTGTATGTCACTTTATTCTCTTTCTGTTTTCATTATTGAAGAAAAACACATTTTTAGAGATAGAAGAGTATGCCCCTGAAATGTGGTGCCACTCTCTTGGATACGTTATTTCTTTTCTTTTAATAAAATTCCTTTAGAAGCTCAGCTATGGTAAGAAAGAGCTTTTTTTTTCTCTTTAGAAATGCCACAGAGTGAGTGCACTTTAAAGGGAACCTGTATAGATGTGTTAATTACTTCTTGAGTTGTTCCCCCCACCTGTTTTTTGGCAGTGAAATTCCACATCAGCTTAAATGGATTTGATGTTTATGGTTTCAAAGCAATGCATTAGGTAGAAAATGCCTCTTAGCTTCATATGCATAAGAGGGTATGACATAGTTCAGAACAAATACCCAAATTTTGATAGGGTCTGCCAGAAATGCAAGATATGTCTTTGACAAGAGGTGTGGTTGAAGATATGACACTGATAAGTTGATGGTTATGTTTGATGATAAGGTAAAAGTGTGTGACAGGTGTTTCTTGCTTTGAGTTACCTATGGCAACAGGTATCTTGTTCAGTATTAGCATGCTCACAAATCCTTACTGTATTTTGCCTGTTAGAGCTTCATTTTGCTATAGATATAACTCTTCAAACTTTCTTGTCATCTGTTAGGGTTTGAGCAAACAGATTTTGACACAAATCAGGAAACTATGACAGTTGTGTGACAAGCTGTCAGAGGTACCAGATCAATTGTACAGCTTATTGCCTTAAGCTCTACTAAGCAGATAAATACCAGGAAACCCCCTGAAATTAATCATTACAAATAACTGCAGAAATTTAAGTGTATTAAGAAAAACAGATTTTGAGGATCTTAAGTTATTTCAAGGCTAGAAAGAATGTTGCAGCAAAGCTTTTTATAGAAATATTTAATGCTAAATAATGCTTCATATCTTAGGAATGTTAATTTGAATATGTTTTAAAATTGTAATAGAAACATGAGTTAAATTTTGGGGTGTAGAGGAAAGCATGGAAGCTAAAAGTTCAGTAAGCCATTTTCATCTTTTGCTTTTATAAATGCTGCGTGTATTGATGAGGTCTAATGTTACCTTAATGGGATACACTTAATGGGAGGGCTCACATTGATGGCTGATCCCCAGTTGGAGCACTCTGTCCTTGGAGTCTTGCTGGGTTTGAGTCAACTTTATTGCCATCCATAGGGTGCTGAACTTTGCACTGGTGGCTGAACAGTGTTGATAACACACTGATGTTCTGGGTGTTGCTAAACAGGTTTTTGCACAGCATGATAGAATCATAGAATGATTTAGGTTAGAAAGGACCTTAAGATCATCTAGATCCAACCCCCCATGAGCAGGGATGCCTCACACCAGACCATGTCATCCAAGGCCCTATCCAGCCTGGCCTTCAACACTGCCTGGGATGGAGCATTTACCACTTGTCTGGGCAACCTGTTCCAGTGCCTCACCATGCTCACAGTAAAAACTTCTTCCTTAGACCTACCCTAAACTTTGCCTGTTTTAAGTTTGAACCCACTGTCCTATCACTGCAGTCCCTGATGAAGAGTCTCTCCCCAGCATCCTTATAGCCCCCCTATACTGGATGCTGGAAGACTGCTTTGAGGTCTCCACACAGCTTCTGTTCTCCAGGCTGACAGCACCAACTTTCTCGTCTTGTGTTCACATAGAAGGTGCTTCAACCCCTTTATCCTTGTGGCCCTCCTCTGGACTTGCTCCAACAGCGGCATGTCCTTCAAGGATTTAAGTCTGAAGCCTTGGACGTAAAGTGTCCCAAAGGTCAGGAAGCTTGGGGTGGGTAAGAGTTTTAGCATTGTCCTATCATTTCTTTGTAATTTGGTGATAGTTGCCTAAGGTAACTAAGTATTGCATAAAAGAATAAGAAACAAAGCTAATTCTGTGGCTGAAACAATTATCTCTCAAACTCAGCAAGCCAGTTCTTTACTGGTGGACTGGTAAGAGTAATTTTTCTGTGAACTTGGATACATATAGATATAAAAAAAAAAGTATACCTTTGAGCTATGAGGTAATTAAAATTTTTCTCTTTCAGAATAATGTGATTGAGTTATCCTAGAAAAAAAATATCTTTAGTCAAATTTCAAAGTTTAGTAAGACTAATTAATTACATCTTTTCTTAGTGATTATTTTTTCTAGTTTTCCTTGAAGCTGATACTGCCATTATGAAATTGATCTTAACTATCTGATCTTGTACAAAAATTTGAAAAATATGTTCATGGGAAGGACTTTGAGTCTTCAGATATGATTGCGTAATGCATCTCTTCTTTAACTTTTCTTCTGATGTATTTCTTAAGGAGGAGTAGCTGCTCAACATTCATTAGTTCAGTCAGTAGAATTGCAAATGTAAAATTTTTGTTCTGTAAAGAAGTGAATGTTGAAATTAAATAGTGTGGTGAAAATGTAAGGCTTGTAAGTTGTTTTAAATTACTAAAATTTGGATATCCATAAGAAAAAATATCTTAATTTTTAAGTCACTAAAATAGCTTTAATGACTGATCGGCTGCAATATATCTAGTTGCGTGACTCTTGTCTTGGCCAGATACACATTTGTGCTTAGTGAAAAATGTTTGTCTCTGAAGTGAATGTCTCTTTTTGGAGTTATTTGAGCAATTTGAATTTAGAAAGCTAGGATTTTTTTTTTGTTTGTTTTATGCTTGTTTTCTGGACTATTGGGAATGAGATGCCATAAAAATAACAGGTTATCTTTATTTAATGTAAGCAGAAAAACAAGTGATTGGGGAAAAATGCAATCTGTCAAAAGACCTATATTCAAAAGACTACAAGTGTCTTGCATATATGTTTTTCGTTATGGTGCTCTCCTGAAACCATGCATATAACACTTCTGCATTCTATATGGAAACCTGAGCTGGACGTTGCTAAACAGGTGCTTGCACAGCATGATAGAATCATAGAGTGGTTTCAGTTAGAAAGGACCTTAAGATCATCTAGTTCCAGCCCCCCTGCCATGGGCAGGGGCATCTCACAGTAAACTATGTCACTGAAGGCTCTGTTCAACCTGGCCTTGAACACTGCCAGGGATAGAGCATTCACAACTTGCCTGGGAAACCCATTCCAGACCTCACCACCTTACAGTAAAGAGCGTCTTCCTTATAGCTAACCTGAACTTCCGGTGTTTAAGTTTGAACCCATTGCCCCTTGTCCTATCACTGCAGTCCCTGATAAAGAGTCCATCCCCAGCATCCTTGTAGGCCCCCTTGAGATACTGGAAGGCTGCTATGAGGTCTCCACGCAGCCTTCTCTTCTCCAGGCTGAACAGCCCCAACTTTCTCAGGATATCTTCATATGGGCGATTGCTTTTCCCCTTCTTCATCTAAAGTTAAAAGATTGAATTGAAAACCTTTTTCATGAAAGACTGGGGTGTGGTGGTCCAGGACATTCAATGTCTTCATATTTTGTTCAGTATTCTTTGAATTTTAGCTTTTTTGAAAAAATGTTCTGTCTTTATTTGGTATTATACAGCCATGGAATGATGCACAGGGAAAATTTCTTTGATGTGCATTTTGCTTCTAATAAGTTTGATATATGAAGACATATGTGTAACTGACATCTCTTAACCTAGGTGGGAATGAAGGCAATCAGGTCATGAAGGTAGTGAGTTACTAAGAGAGTTTAGGATTGGATCAAATTAACAAAAGGATCACCACACATTGCAGAATTTTAAAGGTAGAAATACTAGGCCTGAACAGGAATGATATAGTAGTTTCTGGTTACTGACAACTTGACCAAGATGGTGGCATTGGCTTTATGTAATACGCTGAAAGAGATAAGATGACGAGAAGAACAATGGTCTTGAGTTATAGTAGTCAAGGGAGACAACAGTTACAGGAGAATTCCACATTGAGATGCAACTAAAGTGAGATTTATAGACTGTCAGTGATATACGAGAACTGGTTATGTAGCATGTAAGAGGAGATTTGACTAAGAGGGAGATGGACAGTGCTGAGTGCACAGTCTTGCAGTATGAGCACCCGTCAGTAGCTCTAACCATTACATACTGCAAATCAATATAAAAAATGGACAAAACAGGAAAAAAAAAAGAAGAACAGCAGAATAACATTCTTCCACTGTGTTAGTGTGCACAACTTCAAGGTAATATGTAGAACAAAACAGCTTTTTGAAAAGAAGGTAGATTGTGCAGCAAAGCAAATTAAATCCCTGTAGCCAATGGAAGATACCTGAGGAAGCACACAATAAGAAAGATTCAAGAAAATGGGAAAAAGTTAACAAGGAAGGTTAAACATGTTGGTGAGAAAAATCATTGGAGGCAACAAGGCAGCCATTAAAAGTTGAATTATAGTCAGATGTAGGAAACAGAATCATAAAATCTGGCATATTAAGTATGCAGTAAAGCAATAAAAAACCCAGTATGTGGAACAGCTAGCAAAAGAAGGAAGCTGTTGAGGAACCTTTCCGCAGATGACATTGGTGTGAAAATGTTGGGGAGGTTGTAATGCCAGCTTGTACAGATGTGAAATTAGTTTTTTGCAAATCTATTCACTGTATAAGGCTCCCAGTCCAGAACCTTCCATCATAGAGAGCTCACCAGAGCTTGTGTTTGCAATTGGAATGCTTACAGAGAAAGTGTGGAGCATATGCACATACCTTCATGTTTGCAGTGAAGTGATCGTGAGCAAGTTGCTGGACTGTCTGGCATTCAGTGCAGAGTTCTTCAAGGAACTCCAGCATAAAATACCTGAATTACCAGTGGGCATATATAACCTCTTCCTCGGCTGCCTTATCCACTGAGGACTGCAGGGTGAAAAATGGTATTTTGATTGTTTATTTTTGTTGGTTTAAATATTTCTGTCCATTATCCAGGGAATTATGGGACAGTAAGCCATGCAAATGTGCTGGGTCAAAGTAGCTGAAACAATAACAGAAAAAATGGAATTTGTGGACACTTAAGTAAGATCCATTTGGGAGGAGTGTTTAAAAAGAGAATTATATTGAAAGGATAAAAAAATCATAGAAAAAATGTTTTGACTGATATAATCCATTTGGATTTCCAAAAGAGGTTTTTTTTTATAGTCACGCATTGGAAACTTATCAGGAGACTAAGCACATTAGTAGGATACGATGAAATATCTTTGAATGACTAAAGAACATTTTAAAACGTAGGAAACAAGGGTAGGGGCAGTGAGTCATCAGTTAAGTTTAAAAAGTGAAATAACACAAGTTGTTGAGCTTAATATAACTTTGAAAATGTTGTTATATTAAGCAATAATTAATTCATATTTTTCGCAATCATCCATGCTAAGTGGGTTAGAAGCCTTAATAGTTGGAATTTATTTTATTAAAGTGACCAGAAAATGATCTGTTCTGTACACATTTAAATTTCTTGATTCATTGTCATGTTTATCTAGAGGAATAGCACTGCATTACTGTTGTGTAAACAAGCAAGTAACTTTTGTGCCTTTGTTTTATAATGTTGATAATAGCTAATTATGTGTGGAAGAATAATTTTGTCATTAGTGAAACTGCTCTTTAATATACTGTTTTATATTTAAGGTTAGCTTTATTAAATGTTTTTTTTTTTATGCTTATTACCTTTGCGGAGATCGTGTTAAGGGAGATAAATAGATTTTATCCAATTTTATTTTATTTTAGTCAGTAACATTACTTAGCATATTCTTATATACTTGTTGCATAATGAATGTTTAAACAGGGGCATTACTTAGAACTTCTGACTAAAAAATATTTAAAATATTTCTTAAAGTCTTAATAACTTTACCTTGTGTGTCAGATTTTTAACCTTGATTTTTCCTGTGTCTCTTGCATTTTACCTTTGTATTTTAAAGAAAATGTAGCAAAGTAGACAGATTTCATTTAAGTTATAACAAAGAGTTGAATAGTACATTATTATGAAATAGTTAAGAAGGTAGGTATTTTGTTTGCCCACATATATGCTGACATTGAATATACACTGAAATTGAAGGGCAGTTGAGGTTGTGTGTTTTTTTAGTTGGTTAATAAGCTTCTTGCATTGTTAGTATCTTTATTAATAACCTTAATACATTTTTAGTATAGGAAAATAGTTGACAACTGTGCAGCATCAGCTAATCAGGCACTTTCTTATGAGGAGATCATAGAATCATAGAATTACATGCTGTTTTAGTTTGGAAAGGACCTTAAATCTCATCCAGTTCCAACCCTGACATTGCCTGATATTGGCAGGGGCATCTTCCAGTAAAGCAGGTTGCTCCAAGCCCTGTCCAACTTGGCCTTGAGCACTGGCAGGGATGGGGCAGCCACAGCTTCTCTGGGCAACCTGTGCCAGTGTCTCACCACCCACATCATAAACAAATGTCTTCTTAGACTAAATCTACCCTCTGTTAGTTTAAAACCGTTACCCCTTGTCCTGTCAGAACAGGCCCTGATAAACTCCATCCCCATATTTTTTACGTGTGAGAAGTTTGTGTTTGAAATATGAATAGGCACAAAAGTTAGTACAAAACATTAATACATGTTGTGGGTACAAAACATTTTGTTTCCCAGATACAATTTAGCAATTAAGAAGAGGCTCTAGAGTTAAACGCACCTAATTCACAAGCGTAAGAAATGGTGCGCTTTCCCCCCACCCCCTCCAAGCAAAGGCTCAGATGTTATTTCTAGTTCTCACTTTTGGTTGATGATGAGGGGAAAGTAGTTCAGTCCTTCCCTGAGGCTATATCATGTCTTTTGCTGTAAGTTTTGCAAGTTAGAAGAGAGGTCTGTGTTCTTCCACTTTATATATGCAGCAGTGAAAGGAGATTTGATTGATTTGTTTACAACAGTATGTCTTTCTCAACTGGAAGATTTCTCGTGTTTTTGTCAAAGGCATCTATTTGGGTATCCATTCAAATCTAATTAGAAGAGGAGAATAGTGATTTTTCTTTAAGTCCCTTCAAAATTATCACTGATGTTGATAAATTCCAGTAATCAGAAAATTATTGTCAGTTTTCTGAATGATCTGGTTACAGTTTCAGCAGGCACAGCACAATATGGTCTTACTTAGATGCTGTCAGTGCAGTACTAATTCTTTAACTGTTTGTGCCTTTGAGCTCCGAATTTTCTGCAAGCACTTCAGGAATGTAAACGTAGAAGGTATGACTTGACTTGGTACAAAGCAACACAGCTAGAACAAGATGCGCAAAAGATAAGTGACTTCCATCTTTGAAAATGTTAAGCAAACCAGCAATGATGTGTTTTTAATAAATGTATTTTCCCTCCATTATTTTTACATAACCAAGTTAGAGACAGAGACATACTGCATGCTGACCTGTCTGAAAGTGTATTTTTTGGCAAATGTGTATACGTATGATGTATTTTATAATATAGAGTATATATTCTATTTTTATAGGTCACGATGTTGTTATGTGCTAGCACAGATGTGTTTCTTAGGCTGAAGTTTTGTATATAGTTTTATACATAGCTTTGCAATGCTTTACATAGCTTTGTTTACTCAGGTATTCAGAACCGCTAAATGTGGAAAGGCTTTACTAAAAAGTAAGTGAAAAACTATTACCATCTTAAAAGACCATGTGCATTTAGTACTGTTATATTCATAGTTTTGCTTGTAACTCCACTTTTTTCCTCTGTAGTGTAGCTTCTGAAGAGTCTGCTTTAACATTTAGGAAAGGTGTAATTGATGTACATGAAATTATAGTTCATAGTTGAAACATAACAAGGGAAAGTTTAGAGTCCTGCATCTGGGCAGGAACAACCCCAAGTTCCAGTATAGGTTGGGGAACGACCTGTTAGAGAGCAGTGTAGGGGAGAGGGACCTGGGGGTCCTAGTGGACGACAGGATGACCATGAGCTGACACTGTGCCCTTGTGGCCAAGAAGGCCAGTGGCATCCTGGGGTATATTAGAAGGGGGGTGGTTAGTAGGTCGAGAGAGGTCCTCCTTCCCCTCTACTCTGCCCTGGTGAGACCTCATCTGGAATATTGTGTCCAGTTCTGGGCCCCTCAGTTTAAGAAGGACAGGGACCTGCTGGAGAGAGTCCAGCGCAGGGCAGCTAAGATGATTAAGGGAGTGGAGCATCTCCCTTATGAGGAAAGACTGAGGGAGCTGGGTCTCTATGGTTTGGAGAAGAGGAGATTGAGGGGTGACCTTATTAGTGTATATAAATATATAAAGGGGGAGTGTCACGAGGATGGAGCCAGGCTCTTCTCAGTGGCAAACAATGATAGGACAAGGGGCAGTGGGTGCAAACTGGAACACAAGAGGTTCCACTTAAACTTGAGAAGAAACTTGTTCTCAGCGAGGGTGACAGAACACTGGAACAGGCTGCCCAGGGAGGTTGTGGAGTCTCCTTCTCTGGAGACATTCAAAACCTGCCTGGACACGTTCCTGTGTAACCTTATCTAGGTGTTCCTGCTCTGGCAGGGGGATTGGACTAGATGATCTTTTGAGGTCCCTTCCAATCTCTAATATACTGTGCTACTGTGATATTATGAATACGTTGCTGTGATTTCAACTGAGAAGTCTTTAAAGCTAAAGCAGTGCTTCAGTGGTAAAGGCAGAATAGTGGGATTGAATTGATTAGCAGCCTTTCATGACGTTGCTTCAGGTCACTTCTGTCATCAAAACCTGAAGCAGTTGAATCTGCATCTGTGTAATGGACTAATGTAGCACTTCTAGTAAAAACTGTGGAGACTGGCTAATGAAAACAGAGCTAGGTAATACGTTTTAAGTGGTGTTAGCCAACATATATAACTTTGCTATAAAACGTTTTTGTATATGTCAGGTCGTGGGTTTGAACCTCAGCTTCCTGGAATCCAAGGTGTTCTTATTGCCTTGGTCACTGTTGAGAAATCTAAATCTAGTTGCCTGCTACCTTCAGATGCCTTATAGAGTATGTTTATCTTGCTCTTACCTAGTCAAGTCCCAAGGAGTTTACTGGATTCTTTTCTGGTTTTGGTTGTTTGGGGATTTTTTTGTTCATTTGTGAGTGGTGGTGTGTGTATGGTGAGGTGATGGCAATGGTGAGGCTGTAGGGTGGCCATTGTGAGGAGCAGCTGAGGCTGCCTGTGCTAGACACAGCCAATTCCAGCCAGCTCCAGCAGACCCAGTGCAGGGCACAGCTGATCCCCTCAGCCAGGACAGTGCTGCCTCTTGGAAGTGGGTTTAAGAAAGGTGTAAAAATGCTGCACAGCAGACTGCGAGAAGGGAGTAAGGAAGAATGTGAGAAACAGCCCTGCAGGCACCAAGGCCAGTGAAGAAGGTGGGAAGGGGGTACGGTACTCCAGACACCAGAGCAGAGATTTGCTGTGCAGCCCCTGGAGAAGACCGTGGTGGAGTGTGTTTCCACACTGTAGCCCATGGAGATGCCTTGAGGGATGCTGCAGCCATGGAGAGAGAGCAGGTACCAAAACAGCCTCCTGGAGCTGTGGCCTGTGGAGGGAAGCCCACACAGGAGCAGGAACAGCCCATGTGTGACCTGCCTGGAGCAGTCTGTTCTTGAAGGTCTGCATCTGCTGTAATGGATCCATGTTGGAGAAGTTCATCAAAGACTGTATCCTATAGGAGGAACCCCTCACTAAAGCAGTAAATGAGCGTGAGGAGGAAAAGGTAGCAGACAGGTGCTGTTATGGAGTGGCTTCGACTCCCATTCCTCGTCTGCCTGCACTCTCTGGGAGGGGAGGAAGGTGGAGGAGTTGAGTCTGGCCATACTGTGACAGTATCAGTGAGTGACCTCTTTAACTTGATCCATGAGCTTTTATATCTTATTATCTCCCCTGTCTTCTTGAGGAGAAGGTGCAAGACAGTGGCTGGATGGGTGTCTGTCAGCCCACCACAGGGTGTTGTGCTTGTAGCAGTTTGGTGTGCCATCTTTGGCAGTGTCTGTAAGTGGTACAGATCAGTAATTCTCCCTTGGTGCCTGAACCTGTCCAAATGAATTTCTTGCTGAAGGCTGCCTTATTTTTGTTTCAAGTTTTAGCAGAGTTCATCTGCAGAGAGATTTCTTCTTTCCTGGCAATTATCTCAGTTTTGTGTATGAATTATTGAGGAGACATCCTTTTAGAGCATTTGGGTCTGTGACGTTTGTGAACCTGGCTGTGAATGAGAAAAGCTTCCTGATCTTACGCAGAAGATGTACTATTCTTTGTACAGAGATACAGTTGCTTCTGAAGTACCCTATCCTGAAGTACATTGTCAGCACGACTTAATTAACTGGATTCCTGTATGAATTAAGATGTGCTGTTTTCAGAGACTGAAAGCAATACAGACATTTTAATCATGCCTGGAGCCCGGATAGGTAAATGCTCTCAACCTTCTCTGGCTCCTTTCAAAGCCCTTCTGGTTAAAATAGCATCCTGCAATTCACCTGAACAAAATGTCAGGGAAAAGCAGGTCAGGCACACTTGAGTAATTCAGCATGACAGACTGTGACCAGGTAAGTCTTGAATATATGTGTTGCTTGTGATTTCTTTGTTAATCTTTTAGCTTTCTTTTTTTGTCCATTGGGACAGTGATGAATCATCAGTAATGGATATTATTCAGAATCTGTAGAATTCTCCAGCTCTTCATGGTGCTGGTTAAGTGCAGACTAGGTTTGGATATTGTTTTCCTGTTACATAGGAATTATGCTCCCTGCTAATGCTCTGTCACAGCACCTCATAAGCTGAAAGGTTTAAAATTTTTGCACGTTATTGATCCATAAACACTTTCAGTCTATTGTGAGATTGCTGTTGAAAGACTTAGGAAAAAATTAAGGAACTGCACTTACAAAAGTCATCATTATAATGACAGGAAATTTAGTTTGAGGTAACTGGAGCAGTGAAGAATGCAATCAATCATATCAGCAAGTATCTTTACAAATTTTATTAGTCTCTGACAAATGTTACACAGATCATCAAGGTCATTTCATAGTGAAGCTGGGATATTGTTTTCATACTCTTACAGCAACAAGAGTGCTTTGAATAAACTTCACGTCCAGTTCCCTGGGGTTCTTGCAGTGTGGTGAAGCAGTAAGACAGGAAATAAAAACAGCTGCAAAATAAGGCAGACACTTTGTCCTCGTTGTGGGACCGGTTTTCAGGCTAACAGTGCTAACTTTGAGGAAAAATGACCATTTTAGTGACAGTCACTGTCAGCTGTTATGTAGTCCTGTCTTTCCAGTCCTTGTTAAATGACTTTACCCCAGTAAGCACTGCGTGCCTTGGCTTAAGAATGTTTGCACAGGGCACTTAACTAGATCTGTTTCTCATGAGAAGATTGCCATTAGATTTGGTAGCAGGTGGGAAAAAATGCGCCTTCCTTATATAAGATCTCTTTCAATTGGAAATGCAAAAGGTTTATTAGCATAGATGCAGTTCTAATGTTTGTAATATAGGGGTTTTGGTATATAGGAAGGATATTATCCTTTTCTTTCAAAAAGCAAAGTCTTTTCTTATTACACTCCCTTGAGTTGCATTTACCCAATCAGCTTTTGTTGTTGTCATGGAAGACACCAAATTTGTTATTCCCCCAACTATACATTTTTATTTTTGAAATAACTGCTTTCTGCTGGCTGCTTGCTAATATATGTATCTATGGTCACTGACTGCAGAATGAGAATCCCAGCCTGGTGAGTGTAGTTGGTTTGGGGTTTGGTGGTTCTCAGTGTTTTTGCTTCTGCCTTAATCTTCAAAAGTGATGTGCTTTCTGAAGGATTTGTCATTGTGAACTGGAGTACTATTTGGCATTTTAAGTAATTGAGAAGAGTGAAAACCACTAAGGAAATATGCTGGCAGGCATGACTACAATTGAGTTACATTTCTACACTCAAACTAGTATATTGCTGTTTCAGCAGGGTGGCTATGAGATTACAACACTGTTCCACAATTTTTGCAGTAATATTCATTGGATTCTGCCAAATAGTACAGACTTTTTGGAATTTGTTGTTAAATATTGAGGTCCCTAAAGCCTGTGGTACTTGCCTGGTTATTTTAACTAGTGTAAGGAATACACGCAAACTTATGAAAGGGAGAGCTTGTTGCATCAGGGATTCCCTTGCTGCCATAGCTGGTCACGTGATTTAGTACTGTTCAGATGTAAAACCATTTTGACCCAAAAAATAGTTGCATTGCTTACAATATTAATACTGGGAAGTTGACATGCTGTAAAATGTGAAAGTTCACTTCAATTCCTAGTCCTTGTTATCAGTAGTGCCACATAAGATCTGTGACTATAATTATCCTTAGCTATGATAATTTTTCCTTAGTTCTCAACTCCTAGTGTGTCTCAGGTGAAAGATCGGACCTTGACTTTGATAAATCCTGTGCTTTTTTGAAGTATCTCATTTGCTTCCGTTCTGTTTAATGATTTTGGTACCTCTTTTCTATACTTTTCTAGTCTGAGTGAATGGGATTGGAAAGAGCTTCTTTCAGATAGTTTCGCTAAATGCATTGCAAGACTGTGTTCCTTCTCCTAGGAAAACCTTACCTCGTAGATGATATGATGGTTTGGTTTTTGTATGGCTGTATCTAATTGGTGCTTGTAGTACTAATCAGTAACCAGGCAGTACACCGGGTTAGGGTTAGGGTGTATGTCTAGCTGGTAAGATCTTGGTGTGTAACAGCTCGTCACATAATGCTGTTCAGTTTCATCCTTTTTGGTTTACTTGAGTCTTCAAACTCGTCCACTTCTTCATGAACAGGCTTGTTCAGTATAATCAACACAGTTATTTTCATCTGTGTTGATTATACTCCCAACTTCACCAATAAAGTTCATCACATTTTGCTTTTTGGAGATGGCATATTCTTCTTATTTCAAGAGTCTGTTTT
The DNA here is from genome assembly GCF_033783945.1 of Neopsephotus bourkii. Lineage (NCBI taxonomy): Eukaryota > Metazoa > Chordata > Aves > Psittaciformes > Psittacidae > Neopsephotus > Neopsephotus bourkii. The sequence goes on from NW_026900692.1 coordinate 180,621, forward strand.
ACATATTTACTCAATTACTCTACTTTCAGTCAAGTTCATGGCTATTTGCATTTTAGCCAGTTTGTATCCTGTCCTTTAATTGTTATATTGATTTCCATTCCTTCATTGAATTAACTTCCTTTGTGTTATCTTGTGAAGGGCATTACTCATATAAATTGTTGTTTCTGTGTTTTATTCATTGAAGAAAACTCTCCCAGGCAGCTGTAAATTGACAGTAGCCTCCTTTCGGTAAATGTGTGGTTTAGATTTTTTCATTTACCTCTGCATGCTTTTTCTTTCTTTAACTTTTTATTGACAACTGAGTAATTTATACTCTGAAGGTCAGAAGAAGAGGAATTGAATTAATGAGTTTGCAGAGAGAGAGAGACTGGAGTTTGCAGAGAGAATCTGCAAGTCTCATTTTGAGGTAATGAGACTAAGACAGGTAAGGGTCCAACTATCCAGAGATAAAGGAACAAGGTAGATGATTTTTATGATTGTGCAGATGGTCATTCTGTTTTTTTTCTGAGAAGGAGGTTGCCAAGGAGAGCCTGAAGAGGCCTGAGCCCTCATTTATATTCTGGTGGTTCTGCAGATGTATGAGGATGAGAGAGGGAGTTGGGAATCCAGAAAGACAAAAATAAACTTATAACAATTTTCCAGATAATACCTTGGGAATAGAAACAGCATAGTTGTTATTCTGTTTATAGTTCTGAGTACAGAGAACTTCATTCTTGACCTCTATCTCTCTAGTCCCCCCCTCCCTATCCCAAAGAAAAAAAAGAAAAAAGAAAAAAAGAAATTGCTGATGCGGTCCAAGTGGAAGTCATTAAGCAGTGTATTTGGGCACTACTGATGATTATTTGAGAGCTGACCTAATTGATTGCTTTGCTAGAAGCTGGAGATTCTAAAGATTCATTGATTATGCAAAGCATTGGATATTGTATAGTTCGCTGTTTTTCAAAATTGCAGCTGATTTGTGAAGGAATTCATCAAAAGATTTAGGAAGCTACCAATAGTTTGTGTATTTTGCAGTAAGGTTATGGCTCATCTTCCCTTATCGATTTGTATAGCTTGTTTTACGCATCTGGCATAAAAAATTACTTTCCTGCTTGTAGTCTTATTTACCAGTAGGGAATGGTGAGATAAAGGTGGGGGATGTTATATTGTCAAGAATTAAAAAGATATGAAAAAAAAAAAGGAGTGTAACTTCTTTCAAAAAATCTTGTTGATTAGCTCAACTAGAAAGTATTCCTGATGTATCTGTTGCTTTATGCGTATATTCAGAATTGGGCTTGTTGGTTTTTGGTTTGGTTTTTCTTTTGCCTTTTTTTGGGGGGGGGTATTATTTTTCTGGTTTTTGGTTTTTTTTTTTTTTTTTTTCTTTGCTGTTGGTTGGAGACTGGCTGAAAATTGGTTCATTGGTCGTGTGCAATTGTTTTGGGTATTTTGCATCATTGTTTTCCTTGGTTAGTTTCCCCACCCCTCTTTATTCTTTTTTTGCCCCTCTGCTCTGCTGCTGTGAGACCTCACTTGCAGTACTGTGTACAGTTCTGGTGTCCTCAACATAAGAAGGAGATGGAGCTGTTGAAGCAAGTCCAGAGGAGGGCCATGGGGATGTCACGAGGCTCACGCACCTCCTGTATGAAGACAGGCTGAGAAAGTTGGGACTGTTCAGCCTGGAGAAGATGTGTGGAGACCTCATAGCAGCCTTCCAGTGTCTGAATGGAACCTGTAAGGGTGCTGGAGAGGGAATCTTCATCAGTGACTGTAGTGAGAGGACAAGGGGTAATGGGTTCAAACTTAAACTGGGGAGGTTTAGATTGGATATAAGGAAGAAGTTCTTTACTGTGAGGCTGGTGAGGCACTGGAAGGGGTTGCCCAAGGAAGTTGTGAATGTGCCATCCCTGGCAGTGTGCAGAGTCAGGTTGAATGGAGTCTTGGGTGACATGGTTTAGTGGGCGGTGTCCCTGCCCATGGCAGGGTGGTTAGAACTAATGATCTTAAGGTCCTTTCCAACCCTAACTATTGATTAAAATGTCTTTACTCAGCTCGCAAGTTTTCTCACTTTCATTGTTATGACTCTTTCTGTCCTTTTTTCCTGCTCGTTTCTTAATTTTGTTTTGTGTTTTTTTTGTTGTTCCTCCCCATCCCCCCCTTTTCTTCTCTGGGATGGCCTAGAGTGCTGTGGTAGTTGTGATCTCTATTTTCTGGATGCACTAAACCCTGGGAAGAGCAAGTAGGTGTTTCTTTTTCTTCTTTTGAAACTGAATTTGTGAACTTCTGCACCCTCTTGTGCTGGTCCTGCCATTATCACACAGCATGCAGGGCTCCACATGAGCCTGTCAGCCTCCAGGTGGCGGATCCATGTTACAACAGGTTCTCCTATTTCAGCCTGTCTGCATGGAAGTCTAGATCTTCATTAAGCTTAATCAGGGCTGTAGTCCGCTTCCAATCATAACTCATATAGCAGTCCCACTTGTATTTCTTGTCAGCAAGATGCTGTTCTTGAATGCATGTATATAGTGATAAATTGAAATAATCTGGGTAGAACTTTCGTATTCTTTAGACAACATGTAAAGGTAAAAATTAAAATCTTAACTCATGTTCACATTCATGTCATATCACCTACTTGGTTCTAGTACCTTTTCTAATGTCTCAGCCATAATTTTGGGACTGTTTCAAGTTCTGCATTGACATGATGACACAGGGAAAAATCCTTAATTTCTAGTTACTTATCTGTGTGCTTTTCTTGGAGCTGTAGATCATTATTTCTTCACTTTCTACTGTGTTAGTACGAGCTCTTGTGAGATTATTTGTGTTCGTATTTTAGTCTTTGGCCTTGGAAATGGAAAAATTCTTTAATCCAGATGGCAAAAAGGCAAGACGATATTTTATTTGTGTTTATTTTTATGCATTTTCTGTTTCTTTTGCCATATGCAACCAGATGACCTCTTCAGACTTAACTCTGATAGGTCAAAATTAGTGATGTAATTTATACCAACCAAATAGACTACTAAACATATGACTGTCTTACCAAACAACACCTATGAGTTTCTTGTTTGCTGAGCTTTCAGGGAGGAAAAATCAAGACTGCTTTACATATTATGGGAACAAATAAAGCAAAAGAAAAAATACCCCAATTTTTGTGTTCTGAAAAACTACTTGGTGCAAAGGTCTCTTAAAAAAAATCCGGAAGGAGCAAGTCTGTTATGAAGAATTTGGGTAAATTGTTACCAGCTATAATCACCTTCCCTTTAATGCATTTTGGAAGCAATTGGTTTTCCTTGTTATTGTGATAAGGACAACGAAAAAAGTTCTGGTGGTTGGTGTTTTTTTTTTTGTTTGTTTGTTTGTTTGTTTGTTTTTGGGGGGGTTTGTTTCTTTTTTTTTTACTTTGCTTTTTTTGTTTGTTTTTTTTAGTGCAAACATTAAAAATAACAGCTCAGTGTCTATTGTGGTATTTTCAATTTTTATTGCACAGTATAGTAGTGTACTACTTGTCTTTGAATAAAGAAGAATATATAAGGAATAAAGCATAGAAAGTGTACTTAAGATTTCTGGACTAGACATGACAGTTTGCTAAAATCTGTAAATCAAATTTCCACTGAAGTGCATGAAAGAATATGTATCTGTATCCTATATGATACCAATTTTTATTTTAACTTTTTTTTTGAACCAAACTGTGTTATTGGGTCTGAGTCCTTGTTTATATGCATAGTAAAGCTTTATTTCTGCTGTTTTTGTTTTTTTTTATTGTTGCTATCTTTGGAGATCGCTCCTACCAGTTACCGCTGGTATCGGACTGTGATTGTAATGAACTAGTCAATCACAGCAGTGAATATTGAAGATTACCATTGTAATGACTAATTTTACTGCAGCTTTTCATTGTAGGCCAGTACCATTCATGTAATAACTCTCACGGGGTGTAGCATGTTTACTTCTTACCATAAAATTTCTTGGAGAACTCAGTACCAATTCATAGAGAAAAGACTCTAAAGCTGCTGTTAAGAGAATCATAGTGTGTTACACTAGTGTCTTTGCTAAGCAGACCATATGTCTGCTTACTGTAGGGGCTGAGTGGATCAGAAAGCATGAAAACAAATATTTCATGTAAGTGCAAAACTTAGAGGACTACCTTAAATCATGTCCTCTTTCTATTAGTTTTCATCATGTCTGATGCATTTAAAGATTTTAACTACTTTATGGTTTAAAGCTGATTCTGCTTCAGATTGGTAGAATAAGTCAGATGGTGTACTACTTGGTCAGACTTCTGTATCAGTAGTTTCTTTTAAACTAAATTAGGAGGAATGCATGCAGATCACTAAGAAAACATTAAAAAAAAAAGAAAACTCTCTTGTTGCTTCTAATTACCAAGTGTTTCTTTCTAACTATAGTTCTGTCGTGTGAAGATAATTTATAAGTCAAACCAAGACCATTTCAGTTTCTGTCCAGTATGCATTTCCTGGTTTCATCTGAAGTTATGATGCTGAATACAGGTGCTTTGAAAAAATGTCTGCTTCAGTCAGGATTTGGATTCTTAGTCTACCTGTTGTATATTTTGTTGGTGTTTTTGTTTCCCTTTCTTTCTATTTTTTTTTTGTTTTTTTTGTGGGTTTTTTTTGTTGTTGTTGGTTGTTGTTTTGGTTTTTGCTTTGTTGGATTTTTTTTTTTTTTTTTTTTTTTTTAGGCTAGAATAATATAGAATATTCTTGATTTTTTCATCAGTGAAACTTGAAGACTTATAGTACTCAGATGTACTCAGATGTATAGTACCAGGATGAATAAGCATTACTACTAAAT